>NW_024085582.1:0-1207 GCF_003009895.1 Hyaena hyaena | reverse complement strand
AATTGAGATAACAATTACATTCCCCCAAAAAGTTCCTTCATGCCCCTTTGCAGTCAATCCCCAACCTCCAAACAACAAACTGACTTTTTGTTACTATAGATTAATTTTGCTATTCTGGAATTATTTTGTATAATTGGGATCATTTTGTTATCTTTTCACTCGTATAATGGTTTTAAGATTTATCCATGTTAATATGTGTATCAGAAGGGTTTTTTATTGCATAATTTATTCATTTGTTGATGGATAGTTTTTCTTGATATTGGTCATTATGAGTAAAGATGCCATGAACATTTGTATCCATAAGTGTTCACATAATTTTACGTTCCTACCGAGATCTCTGGGTGTTCCATATCCTCTTCAAAATTTGGTATTGTCAGGGGATCTGGGTGGCTCAGTGGGTTAAACGTCCCAACTCTTTTTTTTTTTTTTTTTTTTAATGTTTTATTTATTTCTAGGAGAGAGAGAGAAAGAGACAGCGTGAGCAGGGGAGGGTCAGAGAGAGAGGAAGTCACAGACTGAAACAGGCTTCAGGCTCTTAGTTGGCAGTCAGCACAGAGCCCGACGTGGGGCTCGAACCCACGAACCGCGATATCATGACCTAAGCAAAAGTCGGACGCTTAACCGACTAAGCCACCCAGGCGCCCCTAATACATTTTTTTTAATGTTTATTTTATTTAAATGTCTGTGGTCTTGAATCCACAGACCGCAATATCATGACCTGAGCCGAAGTCGGCTGCCCAATGGACTGAGCCACCCAGATGCCCCTTAAGCATCACAACTCTTGATTTCGGCTGAGATCATGATCTCGCAGTTTGTGAGATCAAGCCCCACGTCAGATATTGCATCTCTCTCTTTCTCTCACTCTAAAAATAAACAAACTTTAAAAAAAAATTTGGTGTTGTGAGTTTTTAAAGTTTTTTTTTGTTTGTTTTTATTTTGAGAGAGATGGGAGTGATGGGGAGGGGCAGAGAGAGAATCCCAAGTAGGCTTCACACCCCCAGTATGGAACCTGATGCAGGGCCCACAGGCTTGAACCGAAATCAAGAGTCAAATGCTCGGGGCGCCTGGGTGACTCAGTCGGTTAAGCATCCGGCTTCAGCTCAGGTTATGATCTCACGGTTCGTGGGTTCGAGCCCCACGTATCTCCCTCTCTCTCTGACCCTCCCCTGCGCGCTCGCTCGCTCTCTCTCTCTCTCTCTCTCTCTCT
>NW_024085581.1:0-1208 GCF_003009895.1 Hyaena hyaena | reverse complement strand
ATGACGAATTGGTTAGCTATTGTTATGTAATAAATCGCCCCCAAAACATAGTGGCTTCGAATGGTAACATTTTTATTGCTGTCATGTTTTTTGGTTGGTTGAACACTTCTGTCAGTACGAACCAGGCCTGATTGATCTTCATTGGCCTTGGCTGGCTTGCCCATGTGTTTAATGTTGGCTGATAGGTCAACTAGGTGCTTTTGTTACAGAAAGGCTCGCATGTCTTTCCTCTCTTTTACATTACTGTGGTTGGCTGACTATCGGCTGGGGCCGTCTGGGCGACTGGGTCTCATGTCCCTCATTGTGTGGAAGACAAATCCCAAGCTTCTGTGACAGGTGGCAAGGCCTCAAGTGAGAAAGTAAAAGCCCACAAGCCATCTTGAAGCCTAAACTTAGTACTGACACAATTCCCCATCTGATGCATTCTAATCGATGAAGTTGATCTTTTTGAAGAAGAGGGTAAATAGATCTCAGCTCTTGCTAGAAGGAGCTACAGGTTATATTTCAAAAGGCATGGGTAGAGGGAGGGATAAAGAATGGGGGATCTGTATTTGCAACCAATATACTCTAGAAGGTGATGGAGGGCTGCACTGAAAAGGTGTGATTAATCAGTGATTCAATGTGGTGAGGAAAGGAACCATACAAGTACTTCCAGGCCATAGAGTTGTAGTAGGTTGTAAGTAGAGGAAATAGCACATTTCTGAGGCAGGAATGTGATAAGCACGTTGGGGAAGTAGAAGGAAGCCAATGTTGCCAAAGTGGAGTGTACAGAAAGGAGAGCAGTGGAAATGAGTTCCAAGAAATCACAGGGAGATCACCATATATAGGTCTCTGTAGGCTTCTCTAAGATTTTGGCTTTTACTTTGAATGATGTGGTAAGCAGGAGAGTTTTGAATAGAGCAGGGCATACTTTGGTACATAGTTTCACAGGATCTTTCTGTGAGGCCACAGTGGAAAGATAACAGTTGGGTGACCAGTGGTATCGTGCAGGTAAGACAGGATGACAGCTGGGTTCTTTGGCAGTCGTAGTGGAGGAGGGGAGGAGTGGTTTGTTGAAGATGGAGATAACAATATGCTGATGGTTTTGACATGGAGTGTGAGAGAAAGGTCTCAAGGTGACTCCAGAGTTTTTCTCTGATTTCTAGAAGGGTGGAGTTGACATCTATTCCAATAGAGAAGACTGTGGAAGAGTGGATTTGGGGAAGAAG
>NW_024085580.1:0-1208 GCF_003009895.1 Hyaena hyaena | reverse complement strand
TTTAGTGTTTATTTTCTTTTCTTTATTTTTATCATAATAAGTGTACTCTTTACTCTTAATGACTTATTTCAGCCATCTTCCCATCTACCCTTCCTCTCGTCACCATCAATTTGTTCACTATAGTTAGAGTCTGTTTCTTGATCTCTCTCTCTCTCTCTCTTTGCTTGTTTGTTTTGTTGCTTAGATTCTACATATGAGTGAGATCATGTGGTATTCGTCTTTCTCTGACTGCCTTATTTCGCTTAGCATTTTTTGTTGTGGTCCAGTCTGAGAAAATCTTTATCTGTCTTTCTGTTCTGTATGATAGCTTTGTTGGATAGAATATTCTTGACTGCAGATTTCTTCCATTCAGCACTTTGACTATCTCATGCCACTCCCTTCTGGTCAAAGTTTCTGCTGAATAATCAGGAGAATTTCTCTTGCTGCTTTAAACTTTTTAATCACTATTTTCTGCTATTTTCATTATTAGGTGTCTGGGTATGGACCTCCTTGGGTTGAATTTGGGAGGGAGGGATCTTTGCCTCCTATATCTGGATATTTGTTTCCTTCCACAGAGTCAGGAAGTTTTCAGCTATTATTTCCTCAAGTAAATTTTCAGCTCCGTTTTCTCTCTCTTCTTCTGAGATCCCTATAATGCAAACGTTACTATACTTGATGGAGTCACTGAGTCCTTAAGACTATTCTGAATTTACTTACTTTTCTTTCATCTCCTCTGTTCAGCCTGGTTACATTCCATTACTCTGTCTTCCAAGTCATTAATTCATTCCCCTTCTTCACATTTTCTGTTATTTATTCCATCAAAGGTATTTTTAATTCATTTTTTGTGTTCATAATCTCTGGCTGGTTCTTTTTTTATCTCTGTGTTAAGGGTCTCACTGATGTCCTCCATCCATTTCTCAAGTCCAGTGAGTATCTTTAATGATCATTACTTTTAATTCTCTTTCAGGCATATTAACTTATATCCATTTCACTTAAGTGTCTTGCTATGGTGTGGTCGTGTTCTTTCATTTGCGACATATTTTCTGTCTCCTTACTTTTTCTCTCTGTGTCTGTTTCTGTGTGTTAGGAAAGTCAGTTACTTCTCTTATTCTTAACGAGAAGAAGAGGTCTTGCAGTGCCCTGTACTGCAGGGTTTCTCTTCCCCAGGGCCTGGCACTTCAGGAAGAGTATTGCTGTTGAGTCTCGGCCTCTTTTTTTTTTTTTTTTTT
>NW_024085579.1:0-1208 GCF_003009895.1 Hyaena hyaena | reverse complement strand
AATCTGGTGAAGGACACAGACTTCAAAATCCAAGGAACACAGAGAAATCCCGTTAGATTCAACAAAAAATGACCATCATCAAGGCATATCATAGTCAAATTCACAAAACACACAGACAAGGAAAGAATTGTAAAGGCAGCAAGGGAGAAACTGTCCTTAACCTATAAGGGAAGACACATCCGGTTTGCAGCAGGCCTATCTATGGAAACCTGGCAGGCCAGAAAGGAGTGGCAGATATATTGAACGTGCTGAATCGGAAAAATATGCTGTCAAGAATTCTTTATCTAGCAAGGCTGTCATTCAATATAGAAGGAGAGATAAAGAGTTTCCCATACAAACAAAACTAAAGGAGTTCATGACCACTTAAACCAGCCCTGCAAGAAAATTTAAGGGAGAATCTTTGAATGGAGAAAAGACAAAACAAAATGAAAAGGAATGAAAGCAACAAAAACTTTTGAACATACCGGACAACATACGAGAAAACACCAACTCAACAGGAACTACAATGGCCCTAAACTCATATCTTTCAGTACTCACTCTAAATGTCAATGGAGTATATGCTCCAATCAAAACACATAGAGTATTAGAATGGATGAGAAAATAAGATCCATCGATATGCTCCTTCCAAGAGGCTCATTTTAGACCTAAAGACACTTGCAGATGGAAGGTACAGGGATGGAGAGCCATCTATCATGCTAATGGCCATCAGAACAAAGTGTACTGGAATAGCCATACTTAGACAGACTAGATTTTAAAATAAAGACTGTAACACGAGATGAAAAAGAGCATTATTATATCTTAATTAAGGGGTCTATCAACCAAGAGTATCTAACAATTAGAAATATATATGCTCCCAACATGGAATACCCAAGTATATAAATCAATTCACAAACATAAAGGAACTCATTGATAATAATACCATAATAGGAGAGGGCTTCAACACCCCACTTACAGCAATGGACAGATCATATAAGCAGAAAATCAACAAAGAAACATTGGCTTTGAAGGACACACTGGACCAGGTGGGCTTAATAGATATATTCAGATCATTTCAGCCTAAAGCACCAGCATACACATTCTTGAGTACTCATGGAACATTTTCCAGAATAGATCACATACTGGGTCACAAACCAACCCTCAACAAGTACAAAACGATCGAGATCCTACCTTGCATCTTTTCAGACCACAATGCTATGAATCTCGAAATC
>NW_024085578.1:0-1208 GCF_003009895.1 Hyaena hyaena | reverse complement strand
GATCTCTGTGCTGACAGCTAGCTCAGAGTATGGAGCCTGTTTCAGATTCTGTGTCTCCCTCTCTCTCTGACCCTCCCCTGCTCATGCTCTCTCTCTCTCTCTCTCTCAAAAATAAACAAAACATTAAAAAAAAAACACCATATGGAAATATGGCGTTCAATGAGTATGACACAGATCAACACATTCATTCGTGTTCTAAGAGCAAAACAATGATTCCTCAAATTATGTGAAGCTTGACTTGAAACAATAAAAGAAGATTCTGTCATTTACATGGTCTTCACAAAATTCAGTTTTATTTATTAAATAACCCACAGATAAAGAAGAAATCAAAAGAGAAAATATGAGCTATATATTTTTTCATAATTGGTAGTTTTATCCCTTTACTTGGGGTACCAAGTACACTTGAATTGGGATACTTGGAATACTAAATACTCAGGAAAAGGACTAAAGTATATAATCTTAGGGGAGCCTGGGTGGCTTGGTCGGTTAAGCGCCTGACTTTGGCTCAGGTCATGATCTCACAGTTCATGGGTTTGAGCCCCACGTCAGGTTCTGTGCTGACAACTCAGAGCCTGGAGCCTGTGTCAGATTCTGCATCTCCCTCTCTCTGACTCTCCCCTGCTCATGCTGTCTCTCTCTCTCTCTCAGAAATAAATAAAACATTTTTAAAAATTAAGTATAATCTTATTTATTTACAACATTTTTTTTTTAAGTTTATTTATTTTTGAGAGACAGTGTGAGAGAGAGCTTGAGCCGATGAGAGTCAGAGAGAGAGGGAGACACCGAATCTCAAGCAGGGTCCAGGCTCTGGGCTGTCAGCCCAGAGACCAATGAGGGTGGCTTGAACCCCTGGACCACAAGATCATGACCTGAGCCGGCTGGATGCTTAACCACTGAGCCACCCATGTGCCCCTATAATCGTTCTTTTAAAAAAAGACATAAATCTTTTGAATTGAATTATAAGAGAAATATTTTAAATAAAAATTTTTGAGGTAATAATAACATAAGCTGAGAGGGAAATTTTACTGTTATATAGATATAATAGAAAAGAATAAATAATGAAAATCAATTAGAAAAAGAAAAGTAAACTAAATCCAAAATACATATGAATTTGAAAAAAAACAGAATTGTGTTAGTGAAATGATGGATTAGAGTGTTTTCTTAAACATTATTTATTTCTGCTCTAATCTTCAGTATTTCCTCTCTTC
>NW_024085577.1:0-1208 GCF_003009895.1 Hyaena hyaena | reverse complement strand
TAATGTTTTATCCATTTCTGAGAGAGAGACAGAGACAGAGACAGAGACAGTGTGAGCAGGGAGGGCCAGAGAGAGAGGGGGAGGTACAGAATCTGAAACAGGCTCCAGGCTCTGAGCTAGCTGTCAGCACAGAGCCCGACGCAGGGTTCAAACCCACGAACCGTGAGATCATAACCTGAGCCGAAGTCAGACACCTAACCGACTGATCCACCCAGGTGCCCCTGTTTTTCCATTTCTTGTGTCTTCTTCAATTTCTTTCATAAGCTTTCTGTTTCTTTCAATGTTCAGCTTTTACCTCTTTGGTTAGGTTTGTTCTGAGGTATTTGATGGTTCTTGGTGCAATTGTGAACGGGATCAATTCCTTGATATCTCTTTCTGTTGCTTCATTATTGGTATATAGAATGCAACCAATTTCTGTACATTAATTTTGTATCCTGTGATTTTGCCGAATTCATGTATCAGCTCTACCATTTTTTTTTTTTTTTTGGTGGGAGGCAGTCTTTCGGGTTTTGCTGGTAGAGTATCATGTTATCTGTGAAGAGTGAACGTTTGACTTATTTGCCAATTTGGATGCCTTTTACTTTATTTTGTTGTCTGATTGCTGAGGCTAGCAATTCCAACACTATGTTAAACAACAGTGGTGAGAGTGGACATCCCTGGCATGTTACTGGTCTCGGGGAAAGCTCTCAATTTTTCCTCATTGAGGATGATATTAACTGTGGGCATTTCATGTATGGTTTTTATGACATTAAGTTATGTTCCTTCTTTCCCAATGTTCTTGACGGTTTTTATTATGAAAGAATCCTGTATTTTGTCAAATGCTTTTTCTGCATCTATTGACAAGATCATACAGTTCTTACCCTTCTTCTTTTAAGGTAATGTGTCAAGTTTATTGATTTGCGAAAAGTGAACCAACCCTGCAGCCTAGGAATGACTCCCACTTGATCAAGTTGAATGATTCTGTTAATATACTATTACATTTGATTTGCTAGTATCTTGTTGAGAATTTTTGTACCCATGTTCATCAGGGATATTGGCCTATAATTCTCCTTTTTAATAGGGTCTTGTCAGGTTTGGAAATCAAGGTAATGCTGGCTTCATATAATGAATCTGGAAGCTTTTCATTTGTTTTATTTTTTGGAACAGCTTGAGAAGAATAGGTATTATCTCTACTTTTAGTGTCTGGTAGACTTCTCTGGGGAAACCAT
>NW_024085576.1:0-1208 GCF_003009895.1 Hyaena hyaena | reverse complement strand
TCAATATTCACAAATCAATCAATGTGATACATCACATTAACAAAAGATATGATCCTGTCAATAGATGCAGAAAAAGCATTTGAGAAAATACAGCATCCTTCTTAATAAAGACCCTTGAGAAAGTTGGGATAGAAGGAACTTACTTAAACATCATAAAACCATCTATGAGAAGCCCTCAGCTAACATCATCCTCAACGGGGAAAAACTGAGAGCTTTCTCCCTGAAATCAGGAACACGACAGGGATGTCCACTCTCACCACTGATGTTTAACATAGTGCTGGAAGTCCTAGCATCAGCAACCAGACAACAAACGGAAATAAAATGCATCAGAATTGGCAAAGAAGAAGTCAAACTTTCACTTTCCACAGATGACATGATACTCTACATAGAAAACCCTACAGACTCTACCAGAAGTCTACTAGAACTGATCCATGAACTCAACAAAGTTGCAGGGTACAAAATCAACATACAGAAATTGGTTGCATTTTTATACACCAATAATGAAGCAACAGAAAGAGAAATCAAGAAACTGATCCCATTCACAATTGCACAAAAAACCATAAAATACCTAGAAATAAACCTAACCAAGGATATAAGAGATCTGTATGATGAAAACTGTAGAAAACTTATGAAGGAAATTGAAGAAGACACAAAGAAATGGAAAAACATTCCATGCCAATGGATTGGAAAAATAAATATTATTAAAATGTTAATACCTCCCAAAGCAATCTACACATTCAATGCAACCCCAATGAAAATTGCACCAGCATTCTTCTCAAAGCTAGAACAAACAATCCTAAAATTTGTATGCAACCACAAAAAGACCCCGAATAGCCAAAGTAATATTAAAGAAGAAAACCAAAGCAGTAGGCATGACAATCCCAGACTTTAGCCTCTACTACAAAGCTGTCATCATCAAGACAGTATGGTATTGGCACAAAAACAGACACATAGACCAATGGAATATAATTGAAAACTCAGAGCTGGACCCAAAAGTATACAGCCAACTAATCTTTGACAAAGCAGGAAAGAATACCCAATGGAAAAAAGACAGCCTCTTTAACAGGTGGTGTTCGGAGAACTGGACAGCAACATGCGGAAGAATGAAACTAGATCATTTTCTCACACCATACACAAAAATAAACTCAAAATGGATAAAAGACCTGAATGTGAGACAGGAAACCATCAAAACCCCAGAGGAGAAAGCA
>NW_024085575.1:0-1208 GCF_003009895.1 Hyaena hyaena | reverse complement strand
ACAAATAGTTTATTATCAAGTTGGTTTCCATTAACACCCAGTGCTCATGCCCACAAGTGCCCTCCTTCATGCCCATTTCCCCCCTTCCCCCCACACCCATCAGTCCTCAGTTTGTTCTCAGCATTCAAGAGTCTCTCATGGTTTGCTTCTCTCCCTCTCCCCCACGGTCCTCCGTTAAGTTCCTCCTAATCGTCCTATACGTGCAAACATATGGTACCTGTCTTTCTCTGCCTGACTTATTTCGCTCAGCATAACACCCTCAAGGTCCATCCATGTTGCTTGCTACACATGGCCAGATTTCATTCTTTCTCATTGCCATGTAGTGTTCCATCGTATAGATAAACCACATCTTCTTGATCCATTCGTCCTTTTATGGACACTTAGGCTCTATCCATGTTTTGGCTATTGTTGAGAGTGCTGCTATGAACATTGGGGTACATGTGCTCCTATGCATCAGCACTTATGTATCCCTTGGGTAAATTCCCAGCAGTGCTATTGCTCGGTCATAGGGAAGTTCTATTGTTAACTTTTTGAGGAACCTCCACACTGTTTTCAGAGGGTCTGTACCAGTTTACATTCCCACCAACAGTGTAGGAGGTACCCGTTTTTCCAGATCCTGACCAGCATCTAGAGTCTTCTGATTTGCTCATTTTAGCCACTCTGACTGGTGAGAGGTGGTATCTCAGTGTGGTTTTGATTTGTATTTCCCTGATGAGGAGGGATGCTGAGCATCGTTTCATGTGTCTGTTGGCCATCTGGATGTCCTCTTTGGAGAAGTGACTGTTCACATCTTCTGCCCATTTCTTCACTGGGTTGTTAGTTTTTCAGGCGTGGAATTTGGTGAGTTCCTTATAGATTTTGGATATTAACCCTTGATCTGATATGTCATTTGCAACTATCTTTTCCCATTCCGTTGGTTGCCTATTAGTTTTATGAATTGTTTCCTTTGCTGTGCAGAAGCTTTTAATCTTGATGAGGTCCCAACAGTTTATTTTTGCTCTTGGTTCTTTAGCTTTGGGGATGTGTCAAGTAAGAAATTGTTGCGGTGGAGGTCAAGGAGGTTGTTTCCTGCTTTTTCCTCTAGGGTTTTGATGGTTTCCTGTCTCACGTTCAAGTCCTTGATCCATTTTGAGTTTATTTTGGTGTATGGTGTGAGAAAATGATCTAGTTTCATTCTTCTGCATGTTGCTGTCCAGTTCTCCCAACAC
>NW_024085574.1:0-1208 GCF_003009895.1 Hyaena hyaena | reverse complement strand
GCTGACTGCCAGCTCAGAGCCTGGAGCCTGTTTCAGTCTGTGACACCCTCTCTCTCTGACCCTCCCCTGCTCATGCTGTCTCTCTCTCTCTCTCCTAGAAATAAATAAAACATAAAAAAAAAAATGAAATCACAGTATAAATTAGAAAATATATTCAATGAAATGAAAATATGACATTTTGATGTCATTTTGTGGGATGCAGCTAAAGCTATGCATGAAGGGAAGTTTATGGCCCTAAACACATAAATCACAAAAGAAAAAGGGAAATGATCTAGGCCTCTCTTTTAAGACATTAGGGAAAAGGAACAGTAAATTAAACTCACAGAAGGAAAAAAAATGAAGATTAGAGCAGAAATTAATGAAAATATTCTCTAATGTACATTAGAGAAGATTACTGAAGTTTCCTTGAAAAGACTAATTGGTAATAAATAAACACATTGGCAAATTGAGCAACAAAAAGGGAGAAGAAATATAAAACTTTGCTATTTTTCCTACAGTTGTGAAAGAAAATTATAACAATGTTATGAACAACTTCATGGCAATACATTGGAAAATTTAGATGAAGTGGACAATTTACTAGAAATAGAAAAGTACCAAATTCAGATAAAAAAGAAAAGCCATAGGAAAAAAATGCAACTTCTCAAAGAAGAAAATTCAAAGACGTCTACAAGAATTAAACGAAAAAAATTAACCTGATAATTAAAAACCTTCACTCAAAACTCTAGGCTTTGACGGCTTCTCTGATAAGTTTGACTAGTTGCTTAAGAAACAATACCAGTTTTATCCAATCTTTTGTAATAAGTCGAAAAAGGGAAACTTACACATTCAATTTTTTAAAAATCCAGCAAATAAAATATCAATTCACTTAAAAAAATTAAACCTTACTTTGTAGTTTTAACCATCTGAAAATATTTAATAAGTTCTGGGACATTTCAAGGACTAAATTTTCCTTTTGGTTCTAGACCCTAAGATTGGCAAAAATAATTATTTTTCTTGAAGTAAATTGATAGTAGTCTAGGAACTTCTTTCTTCATTGAAACAGCCATAAAGTTACTTGTATCATTAAAAGTAGAATTTCTAGTTTCAATAACTGATTAAGAGACAAACGTTTCTTTAATAATGAATGCATCTTTCTTTTTTTTTTTTAATGTTTTATTTATTTCTAGGAGAGAGAGAGAGACAGTGTGAGCAGGGGAGGGTCAGAGAGA
>NW_024085573.1:0-1209 GCF_003009895.1 Hyaena hyaena | reverse complement strand
ATAAAAATGCAACCGATTTCTGTACGTTGATTTTGTACCCTGGAACTTGGCTGAATTCTTCGATCAGTTCTGGTAGGCTTCTGGTGGAGTCTGTCAGGTTTTCTATGTAGAGTATCATGTCGTCTGCAAAAAGTGAAAGTTTTACTTCCTTTCTGCCAATTCTAATGCCTTTTCTTTCCTTTTGTTGTCTGATGGTTGATGCTAGGACTTCCAGCACTATGTTAAACAACAGTGGTGAGAGTGGACATCCCTGTCGTGTTCCTGATCTCAGGAGGAAAGCTCTCAGTTCTTCCCCTTGAGGATAATGTTAGCTGAAGACTTCTCATAAATGGCTTTTATGATGTTTAAGTAGGTTCCTTCTATCCCGACTTTCTCGAGAGTCTTTATTAAGAAGGGATGCTGTATTTTGTCAAATGCTTTTTCTGCATCTATTGACAGGATCATATGGTTTTTATCTTTTCTTTTGTTGATGTGATGTATCACATTGACTGATTTGCAAATATTGAACCAGCCCTGTAACCCAGGAATGAATCTCACTTGATCTTGGTGGATAATTCTTTTTATGTGCTGTTTAATTCGATTTGCAAGTATCTTGTTGAGGATTTTTGCACCTGTATTCATCAAGGATAATGGCCTGTAGTTCTCCTTTTTTGCTGGGTGTCTGTCTGGCTTGGGAATCAGAGTGATGCTGGCTTCATAAAATGAGTCCGGAAGTTTTCCATTGATTTCTATTTTTTTGGAGTAGCTTGAGAAGAATGGGTATTAATTCTGTTTTAAATGTTTGGTAGAATTCTCCAGGGAAGCCATTAGGTCCAGGGTTTTTATTTGTTGGGAGTTTTTTGATAACTGATTTGATTTCCTCACTTGTTATGGGTCTGTTCAGGTTTTCTATCTCTTCTGGTGTGAATTTTGGTAGTGAGTGTGTGTTTAGGAATTTGTCCATTTCTTCTAAGTTGTCCAGTTTGTTGGCATATAGTTTTTCATAGTATTCCCTGATAATTGCTCGTATTTCTGAGTGGTTGGTTGTAATCAATCCATTTTCATTCATTATTTTGTCTATGTGAGTGCTCTCTCTTTTCTTTTGAGAAGCCTTGGTAGAGGTTTGTCAATTTTTTTTTTTCAAAAAACCAACTCTTGGTTTCATTGATCTGTTCAACTGTTTCTTTGGTTTCTATACTGTTTATTTCTGCCCTGATTTTTTATTATTTC
>NW_024085572.1:0-1209 GCF_003009895.1 Hyaena hyaena | reverse complement strand
TGGGCTCTGTGCTGACTGCCAGCTCAGAGCCTGGAGCCTGTTTCAGTCTGTGACTCCCTCTCTCTCTGACCCTCCCCTGCTCACGCTGTCTCTCTCTCTGTCCTAGAAATAAATAAAGAATATTAAAAAAAAAATACTTTAAAAAAAATGACTTTTTTTCTTACTCCTGGCAACTAAAGCTTCTCTTATATTTTCCTCAAATCCAAGAGTTTGATTCCTTTGATGCCATCCCTTTTAACATGTTTAGAAAAACAGTACTATAATTTTCAGAGTAAGTTTGTTAGGTCATATCTTTCTTTGGTTTTTTAGTTTCTTTCTTCTTCAAATCCCAACGTATTTAGACATTTTTTGCTGAGTGTCAAACTCATTTTAATTTTATAATCATCTTCTCCAGGGAAGACTAAGCAGCTCTTCCATATTCTTCCATTGTCTTGAGATTAATTTGCATTTTGTAAACTATTTCTGAATAGGCTTTCTGAAGGAAAGAATATTTAAAGGCATGAAAAGCTTTTTCTTTTCCTCCTAGGAACATATTAAATATTTTTTATTAGTATGTATAACTTGAACATTGAACATGAAATTCCCAAATTTATATTTCATAGACCAGTTTAGGAGGTTATTTTCAAACACTCAAAGGGCCATTGAAATTTATCTTATGGCTAAAGATATTTTGGCTAAAATAATGGCTAAATTATTTAATATTGGTATATTTGATACCAGAGTATCAATTAGTTTGGCACAACTAAGAAATTTCTCTAATGATACTGACAAAAGATACAATGGAAACTGAAAAGAAAAAATTCAGACTTCAATTTTAATAAGCAGCAGCAGAATGAAATTTCTTTTAAAAAAATAACAGACACATGAAACGATGCTCAGCATCCCTCCTCATCAGGGAAATACAAATCAAAACCACGCTGAGATACCACCTCACGCCAGTCAGAGTGGCTAAAATGAGCAAATCGGAGAACTCTAGATGCTGGCGAGGATGTAGAGAAACGGGCACCCTCCTACACTGTTGGTGGGAATGTAAACTGGTACAGCGCCTCTGGAAAACAGTGTGGAGGTTCCTCAGGAAACTCACAATAGAACTCCCCTATGACCCAGCAATAGCACTGCTAGGAATTTACCCAAGGGATACAGAAATGCTGAGGCATAGGAGCACATGTACCCCAATGTTCATAGCAGCACTCTCCACAATAGCTAAAA
>NW_024085571.1:0-1209 GCF_003009895.1 Hyaena hyaena | reverse complement strand
CGTGTCACTCTAAGTCCATTCTACGATTGAGAAAATTATGGCAGAGGGAGTTCAAATAGGTATAGACGCAAGACTTAAACACAGGCACTCAGATTCCAAGCACTTAACCCCTTCTCCACCCTGTGTCTCCAGTGTTAGTTCTTGTGACGTCAGGAAACATGGTGCATGTGAGACACTGGTCCAGGTCTGACACACCCGCCTGTCATGTGACACGTTACACTGTGATCACCTGAGTGTCTGAAATAAATTGAGCCAGATTCTGCTGATCGTTGAATAAGAAATCACCTGGGCACCTTCACTGGCCAGCGCCCCATGGAAGGCATCATAAGGACTCTGTCAGGGAACGAGTAAGAAACGTGGACTTGACCATGATTACAGCCAATGCTGAGGGTCAAGGCCCAGTTGTCAGGCCATCCTTAATTTTGGACTCTCAGGTTGATGACACCAAATGAAAGAACACAGAGACAAAAGTAGAGTTTTGATCATTTTCATTGTTCTTATTATGGAAAACAGCACAGAATTCATTAACAAAAATAGAGGTTCTAGGTATGTAAACTAAAAGGCTTTGAGTAAATTATCTTGTTAAAGAGCCCCAGGGGTCATGGCTGGAAGGTGCAAGCTGGCTTTCAGGGGTAACAGCCAATGGGAAAAGGTGGACCCTTTGTGCCCGCATGTGTTAGGAACTCTTCCCATTACCAAAGGTGGTGGGCCTCCCAAGCAGATGGATGGTGATAATGACCGAATAGACCACGCTCTTCACCAGGAGGAAGAGGTAGGTGTAGTAGGCAGACGTGTTCTCGAGATGCAGCGGCAGGAGATCTAAAAGAAACCATTGATTAGTTCCACCCGCTCTTTTGGAAGGCTAGGACTTACTAATTGGAGCAGGTCACATTATACATTTCCGATGACCTGGGTTGAATTGACTCTCTTGCACCAATAGAACCCGGTTGTAAACATCTACACCATCATCGGCACCACCATTAACACAAAGACAACTCAGAATCCGGCTTTCAGGTCAAATCAATCAACAATCTCTGCAAAATTCACGTGGAACCTCCCAACGTATGAATGGTAAGTTTACATGTTTAATGAATGAATCCAATGGGGAAAAAAAACATTGGTGATGAATCGCTTTTAGCCTTTCTTTACCCCTTCTGTCTCAGAGTAAGAATAACAGCCAATATACATTAGCCACAAACTAAACACCAC
>NW_024085570.1:0-1209 GCF_003009895.1 Hyaena hyaena | reverse complement strand
GACCTCGTGATCGTGAAACGCATACTGCTGCCTCATGTGAGCGCCCCGCGTTCCTGGGACCCCGGCCCAGCTGATAGCGAAGCCCATAGTGCTGCGCTCATGTGACTGTCTCGTCCATGTGGCTACCGGCCCACCTGACCCTACAGGCCATCCCTGCTGCGCTCATGTGACTGCCCTGCTTTCATGGCACTCCCGTCCCACGAGACCGCGAAGGCCATCATCGTGGCGGTCATGTGACTGTCGCGTTCATGTGATGCCCGGCGCACGTGACCGCGAGGCCCATACTGCTGCGCTCATGTGACTTCCGTGGTCACATGAAACCCGGCCCACGAATTAGCGAAGACCGTACTGCTGCATTCCTATGACTGCCCCGCGTTCATGTGTCGACAAGCCCACCTGACCGACCGGCCATCACTGCTGCACTCATGTGACTGCCTCTCTTTCAGGTGACGCCTGGCCCACGTGAACGCAACACCCATCACTGCTGTGCTCATCTGAGTTCCGCGGTCACTTGAGGCCTGGCCCACGTGACCACGAGGCCCATAGAGCTGCGTCCAAGTGAGTGTCCCTCTTTCATGTGACGCCTGGCCCACGTGACCGCTACCCCATCACTGCTGCACTCATGTGACTGCCCCGCGTTCATGTGACACCCAATGCACGTGACCACGAAGTCCATACTGCTGCACTCATGTGACTGCCGCAGTCATGTGACGCCCGGCCCACGTGACCGCACAGGCCATCAGTGTTGCACTCATGTGACTGCCCCGCGTTCACGTGACCCATGGCCCATGTGACCGTGAGGCCCATACGGCTGCGTTCATGTGATGGCCCCGCGTTCATGTGACACCCGGCCCACGTGACCAAAACGGCCCTCACTGCTGCACTCATGTGAATTCCGCGGTCACGTGACGCCCGGCCCAGTTGATCGCCAAACCCATACTGCTGCGCTAATGTTAGTGCCCCGCTTTCCTGGGACGCCTGGCCCACGTGAACTCTACGCCCACCACTGCTGTGCTCATGTGACGGCCCTGCGTTCATGTGATCCGTGATCCCCGCTCCACGTGACCGGGAAACCCATACAGCAGCGGTCATGTGACTGGCCCGCGTTCATGTGATGACCAGCCCACCTGACAGCACAGGTCATCACTACTGTGCTCATGTGACTGTCCCGCCTTCACGTGACCCCAGGCCCATGTGACCGCGAGGCCC
>NW_024085569.1:0-1210 GCF_003009895.1 Hyaena hyaena | reverse complement strand
ATTTATGCTGACAGTTCCGATGCTCTTGCGAGTCCGGGGCCACCAAGCACAGCATGTGGGGCACAGAAGGACACTGGCCCCATAGTCGCCCCAGACACCAGGTCGGGGAGACGGCCCCGCCCCCTGCGGGGGACCTCACATTTTGCCCCCTGGCCCGCACACACCAGCAGCACTGAGAGGCCCCCCGGCACCAGGAACCAGGCCGGTGGCCTCCCAGGATGTCCTCTGGCGCAGCCAGCAGTCAGGTCAGTGACAGGCGCGCCCCAAATCACTCGCTGCGACAGCACTAGGTGGCAGACCAGCATTGGGCGTTTTCCAACGAATTCCGATAGCTTGAATTAGCACAAATGGAATCAATTTTAATTAGTTGTAGAGACATTTAAACTTTTAACTACTTAAAGACCAGGGTGTTCACATAAAAATATCCGATTTCAGGCTTCTCTTGAGAAGTCGCTGCACCCACCCCCTCCCGGTTGGGGGCAGTGGTCAGCCCAGCAGAACAGAGGCCAGGTTGGGTGCGGTGTCCAGGGGGAGATCGAGGGCCCTGGATTCCCAGGGCCCATCCAGGCTCCTGCCTCCGTTTCCTGTCGCCCTTCCATCTGCGGGGCCTGCGGTATTGGGCCTGCCTGTTATTTCCATCAGGGGAGGGTCAGTGGGCCCTGTTTAGGCAGTGCCCCCCAGGCCCACGACCGGGAGGGCCCTGGCCAGGAGTCTGCCCGATGGCCTCAGCTGCCCTCCTCTGGGGACACCGGTCACCCTCCCTCTCTTCAGGGAAGCCCGGTTGAGGCCTTGCCAGGTTAGAGGACACAGTGACCTGGAGACAGCAGAGAGGGGGATGGAGTGACCCTGAGAGACAGCAGAGGGAGGACTCAGCGACCCTCAGAGACAGCAGAGAGGGCCGGTGGACCCTGAAGTCCTTGGAGTCAGGGGGCGGCCGGGTCCCAACCTGGACATCCTCACCCTTGCAGCCACTTCCCTCCCCAACCCATCAACTCACGGTGAGCTCAGGGCCCAGAATGGCAGGAAACGTGTCACTCCCAGGGCTGCAAGTCAGGTGAGGGTAAGTGAGAACAGGTGAGGGTAAGTGCCTGTCGTAGATCCACTCCTTTGTGCTGATGTCAGAACTGTTTTCTTTTTAGGGTTAACCTACAGAGACACACTGCTAAACCTCCTATCTGCTTCCTTCCCATAGGCTGTGGGACCTGCAGCC
>NW_024085568.1:0-1210 GCF_003009895.1 Hyaena hyaena | reverse complement strand
ATTATTATATACTCCTCACAACCTCCAACCAGTGTAAAGTTTCAGATACATTTATCAGAGCATATTTATTGAGTTCACTTAATTTACATTTTTTCCCCTTTCTTCCCTGTAATCTAAACTCCATGAATGCAGGGACCATGTTTGTTTAGTTTACAGCTTTTGCTGTAAGCACTCAAATTTTATTCAATGAGTGGCAAAAAAGTTTGGTGTATCTCTTGATATAATTTTTAAAAATGATTATATAGTTCTATCCTGTGTAGCTTTAAAAATCTGAATTACAGGGGCACCTGGGTGGGTCAGTTGGTTGAGCATACAACTCTTGATTTCGATTTTGGCTCAGATTGTTATCTCACAGTTGATGGGTTTGAGCCCCCCTTCAGGCTCTGTACTTACAGTGTGGAGCCTGCTTGGGATTCTCTCTCTCCCTTTCTCTCCCTCTCTCTGTTCCTCCCCCCTACGCGAGCTCTCCCCTCCCGCTCAAAATAAATAAACTTTAAAAATTTTTAAAAATCTGAATTGCAAAAACATTAATGAAATTTAGGACATTTATCATTGATCTCATGACTATAAAATCCTGCCTTTATATGAATCTTTATTGTTAACAAGGTATGCCCCTTTCTTGATTGCACAAATAAAAACTAACCCTTGTCCTTTGGGGTCTTAGTGTTCGTAAAGAAAGTCACACAGCAGTTTGTGTTTGGGTAGTAAGTAGGAAGGGTGAAATAGCCAAGGGATGCAGTGCATCACTTAGGAGGTGATTCTGTACAAGAATAAAAGAATCTGCTACTGTAAGACTATTACCTTTTTTCAGTTTTTTTTAAAGTTTATTTATTTTTCAGAGAGAGAGTGTGTGAGGAAGGCAGGGCAAGAGAAGGAGAAAAAGGGAGAGAGAGAGAGAGAAAACACTTTCATACATCACTGTATGCTCATCACCATAAGTGCATTTCTCAGCACCTGTTTAACCCATCCTCACACCTGACTCCCCTCTGGTAACCATCCGTTTTTTCTCTCTGTTCTCTTGATTTGTCTCTCTCTCTCTTAACTTTTTAACCTTTGTTTGTTTTGTTAAACAAACATACAAGTGAAATCATATGCTATTTGTTTTTCTCTGACTTCTTTCACTAAGCATTATACTCTCTAGCTCCATACGTGTCATTGCAAACAGGATAATTTCATTCTTTTTTATGGCTGAATAATATTCCTGTGTGTG
>NW_024085567.1:0-1210 GCF_003009895.1 Hyaena hyaena | reverse complement strand
GGGGGGGGGGGGGGGGGGGGGGGGGGGGGGGAGCAACAACACACAAGCAAGAGAAAGGGCCAGAGGAGAAAGAATCCCAAACAGGCTCCATGCTGAGCACAGAACCCATCCCAGGGCTCAAGCACATGATCCTGGGATCATGACCTGAGCCTAAATCAAGAGTCAGTCAGCCGCTCAACCAACAGCAACACAGGTGCTCTCTTCTTAATTCTAAAATCTTCTCATTTAATTCTGATTTTTGGAAGGGCAGAGAAAAAGTCATTGTAGCTATATAAAACATGTATTATTAGTCAATATTCACATATTCTCTTAAAGGCTTAGATTAACTCATCACAAAATAGAATTGATTCTACAAACTAAAATCATCTCTTGTTATTGTGACATACTGTAGACTTTAAAGAAAACATCTTTTCTACCTAAAGACATTTTGTAGATTTGACACTTGAAACTCAATTAGATAACGCATTTCTGAAGCACCATTATTACTCCAACATTTCAAATTGGAAGACTGAAGCACAAAGTTGCTGCAATATTGTTTTAAGAACCAGTGAAATTCAAACTAATGTTATTTAATTTTATACACAGAGACCTATTTAACAGCTTCAGTTCAAAAAAAAATACAGTTAAGTAGGTATTTTATAAAAATCAAATTAATGAAATTGTGAAATACTTCTATACTTGTAAACCAAAATAACATTATTTTCTGTCCTTTGTTTTCTTATGTAAAGATGCAGCATAAATAGAACACATAAACCTAAAATTATATTATTTTACTACTTATCATTAGCCACTCTTCAGAGTCTTATTATTATAATCATGGGATCAATAAGCATATTTTTTTCACTATCAAGATTTCAGAATAAACATGTTCATTTTTATAATTTTCCAGAAACGTCTTTTAGATTATGTATTTTGCCAGTGACAAGGTGCCATCACACAGCACATCTTCCAAAAACGCATACATATCAATACTACACCTTCTAGGTAAGGAATTTTAGAATTTGAAAAGCCTGTCATTAATTATTATCAAATTCTTTTTTTTTATGTTTTTTTTATGTTTTTTATTTATTTCTAGCAGAGAGAGAGAGACACACACAGGGTGAGCAGGGGAGGGTCAGAGAGAGAGGGAGATACAGACTCTGAAACAGGCTCCAGGCTCTGAGCTGGCAGTCAGCACAGAGCCCGACGCGGGGCTCGAACCCACGAACCG
>NW_024085566.1:0-1210 GCF_003009895.1 Hyaena hyaena | reverse complement strand
TCTCTCTCTCTCTCTCTCCTAGAAATAAATAAAAATATTTTAAAAAAATTAAAAAAAATAAAAAATAAAATACCGATGACCTATTTTAACCCTAAAACAACTGAAGTACTCTGTGCATCACTCAGTGGTGCTGCCCAGTATGGAGTGCATTTTATTTCCATGTCAGCATTCAGTTGTCTCAATGAGCTTTAGCACTCCCACATTTTCTTCAAATGCAGGGACATCTGTGGGCCTCTTGTGCTCACCTACTTTCTTCACAGGTTTTTCTGCATATCACAGGACATTTTCATTAGCAATGTAGGGAAGATAACAGAGATATTGCACAACACATTTAACAACTCAAGTGACAAGAGACTGGGTATTATCAGGAAAAGAGCAGAAATACAACTGAAGTGCACTCCACAGTCTCTTCCTCAGACTCGTGCATGACTGAAAACATGGCGGTGTGCACACGACGATTTATTACAGTGGCTTTTGATTCAGACAGTTAAGTCACATAAGCAAACAATGAGCCTTCAAACAGTGGGGGATACTTATATTATATGGATACGGTCAAGTAAAAGCATAAAAGTACAGAAAGAGACAATTTCAGAATAGTGATTATCTCTGGGGGCTGGGTGAGAGAAACAGAATCAAGAAGGGACACTAAAGGGAGTTTTAGCTATCTTTTTCCTTTTAAAAAGTGAATAAATGGGGTGAGATAGTAACATCATTAAAATGTGAGATCATGGGTACATTATTTTCTGTACCTTTTCATCAAATCTGAAGGACCAATAACATTTTAAAAAATGTTTATTTATTCTTGAGAGAGAGAAAGAGACAGAGCACGAGCAGGGGATGGGCAGAGACAGAGCGAGACACAATCTGAGGCAGGCTCCAGGCTCTGAGCTGTCAGCACAGAGCCCGACGTGGGGTCAAACTCATGAACCGTGAGATCATGACCTGAGCTGAAGTTAAATGCTTAACCGACTGAGCCACCCAGGCGGCCCTGAAAGACCAATAACATTTCTAACCTATCTGAAGCATGCCAGAAGCCTACTGACATTAATAAGCCCACAAATTCATAAGAATCTGAACTCAAGGGGCACCTGGGTAGTTCAGTCGGTTAAGCAACTGGCTTTGGCTCAGGTCATGATCTCACGGTTTGTGGGTTTGAGCCCCGCATCGGGCTCTGTGCTGACAGTTCAGAGCCTGGAGCCTGCTTCAGATT
>NW_024085565.1:0-1210 GCF_003009895.1 Hyaena hyaena | reverse complement strand
CCTCTCTCTCTGACCCTCCCCTGCTCATGCTGTCTCTCTCTCCTAGAAATAAATAAAACATTAAAAAAAAAAAATTAAAAAAAAAAAAAGAGTGGCTGTGGATAAAGTATTTGAGAGTACTTGTTTCTCTAGTACTTGATATAAAACCGTTTTTGAATATTTCCAGCAATAGAAGTTAAAATTTTCATCTCGTTTTTATTTGTAGTTCTTTGATTAGTAAGCTTGAGCATCTTTTCATGTTTATTGGTCATTTGTATTACCTGTATTTATTTGCTGTAAATTGCCTGACCCATTTTATTTCCTGCCTAATAGGAATTCTTTTTTTTTTTTTTTTTTAATGTTTTATTTTTATTTTTGAGAGAGAGAGTGTGCGTGCAAGCAAAGGAGGGGCAGGGAGAAAGAGGATCCCAAGTGCGCTCTGTACTGTCAGCACAGAGCCCGACGCAGGGCTAGAACTCACGAACTGTGAGATCATCACCTGAGCCAAAGTTGGACACTTAACTGACTGAGCCACCCAGGCGCCCCTTCATAGGAATTCTTAGTACATTTTAGATGCTAATCTTTTGTCTTTTGCAAATAGTCTCTTGGTTTGTTATTACACATGCTCTTGTTACACCTAAGTTTCAAATTTTCTTATAGGTAAATTAATCTATATTTATTGTTATGGAATTTTTGTTTTGTTTAAGACGTATCCCTAGATCAAAACGATATTCTCTGTTTTCTAAAACCTTAACGTTTTAATTTTTTTTTAGTTTTCAATTTGGATTTCATTTCTGTTTTAGTGTTGAGTGTGAGGACTTATTTTATTCCATTGAATAGACAGCTATTTTAATATTGTATATTGGTTTATCAAGTTGAGATATTACTTTTATCTTAAATGTCCATATTTGCATAGATGTATTTCTTAGACATTCTTTCTATACCATTGGTTTCTTTATTCCAGACTCATAATCTATCCATATCAATGCTACCATCATCTACTTTCTGGAAATTTTGCTTTTCATTCCTTTTAAATTCCTTAATTATTAGAATAAACTGTTTCTTCATGTTGTGATTGAAGATGTTTATTGTACTTGATTATTAGGCAGTATTAAACCTAAAAAAAATCCTAATCATTTATCCATCTTTATAATTCTCTTTTTCACCAACTTGATGTTTCTTTTTTTTTTTTTTTTTTTTTTTTTTAATATTTTTAATTATTTCTAGGAGA
>NW_024085564.1:0-1210 GCF_003009895.1 Hyaena hyaena | reverse complement strand
GGGTTATCAATTTTGTTAATTATTTCCAAAAGATTGCTCTTAGTTTCACTGGTCTTTTCTACTGCTTTTTTAAATTCTATATCATTTGGCTCTACTCTAATCTTTACTATTTCCCTTCTTCTGCAAGCTTTGGGCTGTATATTTTGCTCCTTTCCTTGCTCCTTTAGGTGGAAATTTAAGTTCTGTATTTGGGACCTTTCTTGCTTCTTGAGATAGGCCTGAATTGCAATGGATTTTCCTCTTAGGACTGCCTTTGTTGCATCCCAAAGGGTTTGGACTGTCGAGTTTTCATCTTCATTTGTTTCCATGTAGTTTTCATTTTATTATTTTTTTACAAGAAACAAATAATATCCCATGTATTTTTAAAAAATTTTGTCTTTAATTTTTTTGTTAACCCATGTATTATTTAGTAAGATGTTCATTATCCTGCATGTATTTGGGGAATTCTAATTTTTTCTTGTAGTTGATTTCAATTATCATAGCATTCTGATCTGACAATGTGCATGGTATGGTCTCAATCTCTTTTTACCATTGAGGGCTGTTTTGTGACTCAATATGTGATCTTTTTTGGAGAATGTTCCATGTGCACTCAATAAGAATGTGTATTCGTCTACATTATGGTAGAATGTTCTGAATACACCTTTTAAGCCTGTCTATTCCAATATGTCGTTCATAGAAATAGTTTCCTTTTGGCTTTCAGAATTCTCTATCTTTGTATTTTACAAGTTTTAATACGATATATTGAGGCGTTGATGTGTTTTTGTTGATTTTGATAGGAGATCTCTATGTGTCTTCATTTGAATCTCTATTTCCATCCCCAAATTAGGGATGTTCTCAGCTATAATTTGTTGAAGTAAACTTTTTGCCCCTTTCGCCCTTCTTCTTCTAAGAATCCTATGGTAAGGATATTGTTTCATTTTATGGAAACACTTTGTTATTTAATTCTCCCCTTGTGATGTAGTCATTTCCTTTCCCTCTTTTTTTCAGCTTCATTATTTTCCAAAATTTTTCTTCAATATCACCTATTCTCTTTTTTGTTTCTTCCATCTTACTGTCACTGTATCTAATTGTTTTTGTATCTCAGCTATAGCTTTTTTAAAAAATTCATTGTGAATATCTTAGGTCTTTGATCTCTGCAGGAAGCGTTTCTCTGGTGTCTTCTATGCTTTTTTCAAGGCCAGGAATTAACCTTATGACTGTTATTCTAAAT
>NW_024085563.1:0-1210 GCF_003009895.1 Hyaena hyaena | reverse complement strand
GAGATCATGACCTGAGCTGAAGTCGGAGGCTCAACCGACTGAGCCACCCAGGAGCCCCATCTTAAAAATCATTTTTAAGGTATTGACTTTGCTGCTCATAAGATAGCGAGTTGTTGAGGCCGCAGAAAGGGATGGAGCAAAATGGGGCTCTTTTACCATCCGTACGTACAGCAGCCTGCGGAGCTACTGTGTTACATTTAAAGTCAGAGAAGAATTTGATGAAAATAATGAAGCCTGGATAACAGAAAACACAAGGTGAAAAAGTCCAAGTGACAACATAGGCTGCTGATTTGGCAAGGTTCTTTCAGCACCCTGCCTAGTACCAGTCTGAGGACGCGGCCAGGGCAAGCCAGCATTTCCTCCCCTCCCTCCCCCAGAGCCTGGTCACCGGGGACAGTGACAGACTCCCCTGTGTCCAAAAGGGAGACAAGAAGAGCAGAGGCTGGGCCCATTGGATCGAAGGGGACAACTCCACCTGGTAATTGCCACCTTTCATTCTTATTTGTAACGAGATACTACAGTACACCATGACAGTGACCCCCCCATGCACTGTTTTCTTTTCTTTTTCTTATTTATTTATTTATTTGGAGAGAGAGAGACAGAGAGAGAGAGAGAGAGAGAGAGAGAGAGAGAGAGAATCCCAAGCAGTCTCCACACGTCAGCACAGAGCCTGATGTGGGGGTCTAACCCATAAACCAGGAGATCATGACCTGAACCGAAGTTGGACACTCAACCAACTGAGCCACCCTCGTGCCCCTTGGGTCAAGCTTTTTAATGAAGCCTCTAGATGGAGCTTTGCCAGGATAACTCCCTACAGATCCCATTTTGGCGGCCAGTGGCATCAAAATTGTAAAAGCGACACTAGCTATGAAATACAGCAGTTTGGAGGGCAACTGCCAAATTCTTAGCTCTCGCGTCTCGAGTGAATGTTGAGATTTTTTTTTCTTTCTTAAAAATCATTTTTTAAAAATGTTTTATCTATTTCTGAGAGAGAGAGAGAGAGGCAGAGTGAGCAGGGGAGGGTCAGAGAGAGAGGGAGACAAAGAATCCGAAGCAGGCTCCAGGCTCTGAGCTGTCAGCACAGAGCCTGATGTGGGGCTCGAACCCACAAACCGTGAGATCATGACCTGAGCTGAAGTCGGAGGCTCAACCGACTGAGCCACCCAGGAGCCCCATCTTAAAAATCATTTTTAAGGTATTGACTTTGCTG
>NW_024085562.1:0-1210 GCF_003009895.1 Hyaena hyaena | reverse complement strand
GGACGCTTAACTGACTGAGCCGCCCAGGCGCCCGGAGAAAGTCCCCTTCTAGGACACCGTTTACTTAATGCGACTAGTAGGTGATGTGGGAAAGCCCTAGCATCAGGGCATTTACTGAAAAACCAAATCAGTCAGAGAGGATTGTTTCACAGCATGGACACCTGAGGTCGCTGGCGTCTTTATTTTAGTTGGGGAAGAGCTACTCAAAACCAACTAATAACTACTCATATATTTGTGAATATCTGTGGAAACAAGTCATCTCTCATTGCCCTCATGTTTCTAACATTTCCACACGGATTTGGTTGTTGATTCTTCCATACGAATGTCAAAATCAACTCGTCTCTTCAAGAATGTCCTCTTTGTGTTTATGTCAGATTATGTGTGTGGAGGGAGCATGCTGCCCATAATTGGATTAAACACAATATTTGCACATTGCCTGACCCATCTCTGGTGATGCGTCGGAAGTATCGTTTAACTTAGTGAAATTTAATGTCTTCACGATGTTGAGTCATCCTGTGCTGTTTGTTAAAATATTCTTTTGATCCGTCTTTAGCTCTAAGACACTTCCTCATGCGTTTTGTTATAATTTAAAAACACATTCCTGGTGAATTAATTTGGAATTGTTCTTCTGAATAGGGTGTTTAAATCATTGTCGATTTCAACCGATTATTTCCTGTATATATGAAAGCTGGTAAAAAAGAATCATATTAATCTCGAAAGGCTAATTTCCCCTTATCCCTTCCAATTTTTTTTTAAAGAAAAAATTTTAAACCTTATTGAGGTATTATTGATATTTAAGATTGTTAAGGCATACGAATGTGATGACTTAACATACATGTTTTACAAAATGATTCCCACGATAAGGGTTGTTAACACATCCATCACTTCACATAGTTATCTTTTTTAATTGTGTGATGATAGCATTAAGATTTGCTCTCTTAGCAGCTTTCAAGCATATGATACCGTTTTGTTAACTATAGTCATCTTCCTGTGCATTAGATTCTCTTAATCTCTTAACTATGTATCTGTTTAAAAAAAAAAAAAAACTTCATTGTCAAGTTGGTTTCCATAGAACACCCAGTGCTCATCCCCAGGAGTGCCCTCCTCCATGCACATCGCCCCCTTCCCCTCCCACCTCTACCCATCAGCCCTCAGTTTGTTCTCGGCATTCAAGAGTCTCTCATGGTTTGCCTCCCTCCCTCTCCCCCAC
>NW_024085561.1:0-1210 GCF_003009895.1 Hyaena hyaena | reverse complement strand
ACATAGATCTGTACTCACGAACTTGCACACCATTAGCCCCCAGACAATTGCATATTGCATTTCTGTTCTGTTTTATTCTAGAAGAGTGGCTCATAGCAAGTTAAAAATACACCAGTGTGTCCATAATTTCAGCAGAACAGGTGACTCACAGTTCAAATCACATGAAGGGAAATGATTATAAGTCAGCTCTGAACTTTATGATATTACTATTATTATTATTATTATTTAAAGTTTATTTATTTTTGAGAGAGAAAGAGTGCAGGCATGTGCTGGAGGGGCAGAGAGAGAATCTCAAGCAGGCCCTGCACAGTCAGCGCAGAGCCTGACACGGGGCTTGAATTCATGAATTGTGAGATCATGACCTGAGCCAAAATCAAGAGTCAGACATGTAGCCAACTGAGCTACCCAGACTCCCCTACTGGTATTACTGATAAATGGATAATTTTGATCAGATACTCTTGTACAAAATGTATTTTTTCATTAAGCAAGCACAGAATCATAAAGTTCAGGCCTAAAAGGGACTTTAAACATTGACTCGTATGAATCTCTTATTTTACAAATGAGAAAATTGGAACTCAGAGAGGCTAGGTAATTTGGCCAGTGTTATATTGCTCGCTCATTAGCAGAGTTTGGTCAGGATTCCCTAGTTCTTCAGAGCACTTAAAAAATACTGAAATTGGAATTATCTGTGTAATTTTTCCTGTATAGTCTAACTTCCCTCACCCTCAACATATTAAATTAAGCTCCTTCGGGGAACTGTCTGCTTTAGTTGCTTGCATTCATAATGCTTAGCATAGGCTAATATACACAAGTACACAATCCATACTTAACAAATATCTGCTATATAAAGAAATGAATGGATGGTTGGATTCAAAAGATATACATACAGATTCTACTATGATTTAGATACCAGTACTTAGTTTGGAAGCTACAAAGATGTATAACACAAGATCCAGAAAAGAGTCAGACACAGAAATCAAGGACTGTAGGAGCCCCAAGGAATGATTCACTGTAGGAATTGTGTTTTTTCTTTTCCTGGATTGGAAAGGCAGCCCTGGGTAATACGGGCTGGGAGCCTAGGCCTGGAGACCTTCATCAGCTCCTGCAAGATACAGGACATAGATCTGTACTCACGAACTTGCACACCATTAGCCCCCAGACAATTGCATATTGCATTTCTGTTCTGTTTTATTCTAGAAGAGTGGCTCAT
>NW_024085560.1:0-1211 GCF_003009895.1 Hyaena hyaena | reverse complement strand
TACACCAACAATGAAGCAACAGAAAGAGAAATCAAGAAACTGATCCCATTCACAATTGCACACAAAACCATAAAATACCTCGGAATAAACCTAACCAAGGATACAAGAGATCTGTATGATGAAAACTATAGAAAACTTATGAAAGAAATTGAAGAAGAAACAAAGAAATGGAAAAACATTCCATGCTCATGGATTGGAAGAATAAATATAGTTAAAATGTCATTACTACCCAAAGCTATCTACACATTCAATGCAATTCCAATCAAAATTGCACCAGCATATTTCTCAAAACTAGAACAAACTATCCAAAAATTTGTATGGAACCACAAAAGACCCCGAATCGCCAAAGTAATACTGAAAAATAAAATCAAAACGGGCGGTATCACCATCCTAGACTTTAGCCTCTCCTACAAAGCTGTCATCCTCAAGACAGTATGGTATTGGCACAAAAATAAACACATAGACCAATGGAACAGAATCTGGAACTCAGAAGTGGATTCAAAAGTATACAGCCAACTAATCTTTGACAAAGCAGGAAAGAATATTCAATGGAAAAAAGACAGCGTTTTTAACGGATGGTGTTGGGAGAACTGGACAGCATCATGCAGAAGAATGAAACTAGATCATTTTCTCACACCCTGCACAAAAATCAACTCAAAATGGATAAACGACCTGATCGTGAGACAACACCCTAGAGGAGAAAGCAGGAAACAACCTCCTTGACCTCCACCGCAGCAATTTCTTACTTGACACATCCCCAAAAGCAAGGGAATTAAGAGCAAAATTAAACAATTGAGACCTCATCAAGATTAAAAGCTTCTGCACAGCAAAGGAAACAACCCACAAAACTGATAGGCAACCAATGGAATGGGAAAAGATAGTTGCAAATGACATATCAGATAACGGGTTAATATCCATAATCTATAAGGAACTCACCAAAGTCCAAACCTGAAAAACAAACAACCCAGAGAAGAAATGGGCAGAAGATATGAACAGACACTTGTCCAAAGAGGACATCCAGATGGCCAACAGACACATGAAACGATGCTCAGCATCCCTCCTCATCAGGGAAATACAAATCAAAACCACACTGAGATACCACCGCATGCCAGTCAGAGTGGCTAAAATGAGCAAATCAGAGAACTCTAGATGCTGGCGAGGATGTGGAGAAACGGGCACCCTCCTACACTGTTGGTGGGAATGTAAACTGG
>NW_024085559.1:0-1211 GCF_003009895.1 Hyaena hyaena | reverse complement strand
CCATAAAACTAATAGGCAACCAACGGAATGGGAAAAGATAGTTGCAAATGACGTATCAGATAAAGAGTTAATATCCAAAATCTATAGGGAACTCACCAAACTCCACACCCGAAAAACAAACAACCCAGTGAAGAAATGGGCAGAAGATATGAACAGACACTTCTCCAAAGAGGACATCCAGATGGCCAACAGACACATGAAACAATGCTCAGCATCCCTCCTCATCAGGGAAATACACATCAAAACCACACTGAGATACCACCTCATGCCAGTCAGAGTGGCTAAAACGAGCGAATCAGAGAACTCTAGATGCTGGCGAGGATGTGAAGAAATGGGCACCCTACTACACTGTTGGTGGGAATGTAAACTGGTGCAGCCCCTCTGGAAAGCAGTGTGGAGGTTCCTCAAAAAGTTAACAATAGAACTCCCCTATGACCCAGCAATAGCACTGCTAGGAATTTACCCAAGGGATACATGCTGATGCATAGGAGCACACGTACCCCAATGTTCATAGCAGCACTCTCCACAATAGCCAAAACATGGAAAGAGCCTAAGTGTCCATCAACGGACGAATGGATCAAGAAGATGTGGTTTATCTACACAATGGAATACTACGTGGGAATGAGAAAGAATGGAATCTGGCCATGTGTAGCAACATGGATGGACCTTGAGGGTGTTATGCTGAGCGAAATAAGTCAGGCAGAGAAAGACAAATACAATATGATTGCACGTATAGGAGGATTAAGAAAAATTTAATGGAGGACCAAGGGGGAGAAGAAGGGGGGAAATAGTGGAGGAGAGGGAGAGAGGCAAACCATGAAAGACTCTTGAATGCTGAGAACAAACTGAGGACTGATGGGTGTGGGGAGGGAGGAGGGAGATGTCCATGGAGGAGGGCAGTTGTGGGGATGAGCACTGGGTGTTATATGGAAACCAACTTGACAATAAACTATTTGCAAAAAAAAAAAAAAAAAGAAAAAAGAAAAAGAAAAAAAAAAAAAGAATTTCCCAAACCCAGCTGCTCATCAAAATAATCTGGGAGAGGGGTGCCTGGGTGGCTCAGTAGGTTAAGCGTCCGACTTCAGCTCGGGTCATGATCTCATGGTTCGTGGGTTCAAGCCCCACATCGGGCTCTGTGCTGACAGCTAGCTCAGAGTCTGGAGCCTGTTTCAGATTCTGTGTCTCCCTCTCTCTCTGACCCTCCCCTGCTC
>NW_024085558.1:0-1211 GCF_003009895.1 Hyaena hyaena | reverse complement strand
TGCTGTCTACAAGAAACACATTTTAGACTGGCAGATACCTTCAGATTAAAAGTAAGGGGATGGAGAAATATATATCATACTACAGGAAATCAAAAGAAAGCCGGAGTAGCTATACTTATATCAGACAAACTGGACTTTAAAGACAATAACAAGGGATGAAGACGGGCATTATATAATAATTACAGGGTCCATCCATCAGGAAGAACTAACAATCATAAATGTCTACGCACCGAATATGGGAGCACCTAAATATTTAAAACAATTAACCACAAACAGAAACAATCTTATAGATAAGAATGTGCTAATCGCAGGGGACTTTAATACTCCACTTACAGCAATGGATAGATCAACCAGACAGAAAATCAAAAGAAACAATAGACTTGAATGACACATTGGACTAGATGGATCTGACAGATATATTCAGAACTCTACATCCTGAGGCCATGGAATTCACTTTCTTCTCAAGTGCGCACGGCACATTCTCCAAGATAGATCACATACTGGGACATAAAGCAGCCCTCAATAAATATAAAAGAATTGAGATCATACCATGCACCCTTTCAGATCATAATGCTTTGAAACTTGAAATCAATCACAGGAAGAAGTCCGGAAAACCTCCAAAAACATGGAGGTTAAAGAACACCCTACTAAAGAATGAATGGGCCAATCAGGCAATTAGAGAAGAAATTTAAAAATATATGGAAACAAATGAAAATGATAATACAACAATCCAAACTCTATGGGATGTTGTTAATGCAGTCCTAAGAGGAAATTACATTGCACTCTAGGCCTATTTCAAGAAATTAGAAAAAGCACAAGTGCAAAATCTAACAGCTTGCCTAAAGAAGCTAGAGGCAGAGCAACAAGAGCACCCCAAGCCCAGTAAAGAAGAGAAATAGTAAAAATTAGAGCAGAAATAAACAACATAGAGACCAAAGAAACAATGGAACAGATCAATGAAACCAAGTGTTGGTTTTTTGAAAAAGTAAACAAAATTGACAAACCTCTAGCCAGACTTCTCAAAAAGAAAAGAGAGAGCACCCAAATAGACAAAATCATAAATGAAAATGGAATTATTACAACCAACCCCTCAGAAATACAAGCAATTATCAGGGAATACTATGAAAAAATATATGCCAACAAATTGGACAACTTAGAAGAAATGGACACATTTGTAAACACACACTCACTACCAAAATTCACACAGGAAG
>NW_024085557.1:0-1212 GCF_003009895.1 Hyaena hyaena | reverse complement strand
CTGTGAAACAGGCTCCAGGCTCTGAGCTGGCAGTCAGCACAGAGCCCGACGCGGGGCTCGAACCCACGAACCGCAAGATCATGACCCAAGCGAAAGTCGGACGCTTAACCGACTAAGCCACCCAGGCGCCCCCATGTGAATATTTTTTACTGCTTATCAAGTTGAAATATCTGTCTGACTTCTTTTGGACACGGCATCGCTGTCCAAAAGAATTTTCTGTGCTGAGGGAAATGTTCTAAACCTGCGCTGTCCAAGGACAGCCCCTAGCCACCAGCGGCCAATGAGCGCCCGGAAAATACAGGATGTGCCACTGAGGCACGAAATTATTTTTACTTCCATCTCATTAAATTGAAATGCACAGTTACAAGTGTCTAGCAGCTACCAAGCACACTGGATGCTCACTGCAGGTCTAGGGATTTTTCACTGAAGTAAGGCTTTCTTCCAACTCCTATTTGAAAATCTCCAGGGGCGCCTGGGGGACTCAGTTGGTTGGGCGTCCAACTTCAGCTCAGGTCATGATCTCGCGGTTTGTGGGTTCAGGCCCTGCACAGGGCTCGGTGCTGACGGCTCAGAGCCTGGAACCTGCTTCAGATTCTGTGTCTCCCTCTCTCTCTGCCCCTCCCTTGCTGGCACTGTTTCTCTCTCTCAAAAATAAACACTAAAAATTTTTTAAATACATTACAATAAATAAATAAATATCTTGAGAAAAATAAATTTGAGGATCTGTCAACACCGAGTCAAGCAGCATTCGGCTGGAGCTGAGCAGCGCAGCTGTTTTAGGCCAAACAAGCACTCTCCAGTTTGCCACAGTCCCCACCGCTATCTAAATCGCTCACCCCCATCCCGGGGCGCCTGGGTGGCTCAGGTGGTTAAGCCCCTGACTCTTGACTTCAGCTCACGACATGATATCACAGTTTGTGGGTTCAAGCCGTGCGTCAGGCTCTGTGCTGACCATAGAGCCTGCTTGAGACTCTCCCTCTCTCTCTGCCCTTCCCCTGCTCATCTCTCAAAAAAAAAAAATCGGTCACAACCTCCCCCCTCACTCATTTATATGCCCTGGTATCTATACCCCTGGAGAGCTCTTTCTTTATGACCCTGATTTATGCAGTTTCCCTTGACCAACCCCTCTCTGCTCCACTTTACCGAATGAAACCCTTTACACTCAGGCTTGAACGCACCGCCCCCCCCCCCCCCCCCCCCCCCCCCCCCCCC
>NW_024085556.1:0-1212 GCF_003009895.1 Hyaena hyaena | reverse complement strand
GTGTGAAGCAGAAGCTGGAGAAGGAGAAGAGTGAGTTCAAGCTGGAGCTGGATGATGTCACCTCCAACATGGAGCAGATCATCAAGGCCAAGGTGGGCTTCCCACTCACCCTCCTTACCCCTTTCTCCATCTCAGTGGCCTTCCTTCCACTGTCTCTGCCCTGTCTTCTTGTTGTCATCCCTCATCACTCCTTGATCTCTGTCCTGCTCTCTCCCTCACCCTACTTCTTTCTGCCATGGCTCCTCAACATCCCTCCTTTAGTTCATGCACCCTTTTTAGACTGTAACCTTCAGCACCTCTCTGTTTCACCACCCCCCTCCCCCCCCGTTCTCTGTGCTCTCCCCACCTTGGCCCTCCCATCCTTTCTCTGGTCCACCCAGCCCCTTTCCATGACAAGCTGTCCCTTACTGCCTGAAGGCAAACCTGGAGAAGGTGTCCCGGACACTGGAGGACCAGGCCAATGAATACCGTGCAAAGCTGGAAGAGACCCAACGCTCCCTCAATGACCTCACCACCCAGCGAGCCAAGCTGCAGACTGAAAATGGTGGGTGCCCCTAACCAGCCCTGCACCTGCCCCAGGGTCAGGTAACAGTTGCCCATTCCATATCCCACAAACTCCCTCTTGTTCCCACCTCCAGGTGAGCTGTCCCGGCAGCTGGATGAGAAGGAGGCACTGATCTCCCAGCTGACCCGAGGCAAGCTCTCCTACACTCAGCAGCTGGAGGACCTCAAGAGGCAGCTGGAGGAGGAGGGCAAGGTGAGGTACAGCTAGGTGCCATGGGATAGTCTTGATGGTAGCCCTGGACAATTAACATCAAGACCAGGAATATGGGCCTAGAGACTGGAGAGAAGCCTCTGTGATGGAAAGAGCCCCAATCTAGCTTCCTCTATGCTCCAGTTAAGCCACACCTCAACACCATCAAATGCTTCTTTACTGATTTGTAAAGGGTTGGGGTGGGCAAACTGGGAGGCTACTCCAAGATGCTGAGATTCCACACTAACCCTCACTCTAAATAAGGCTGGGCTTGTTTGAAGTTCAAGGATTTGAAAAGGATCTAGGGAATGATGGTGGTGGGGGCATTCCCTCCCACCTTCCTGGGAGATGAGCCCACCTCCCAGTGCCCGCCCCTCCCCAGGCAAAGAATGCCCTGGCCCACGCGCTGCAGTCAGCCCGGCACGACTGTGACCTGCTGCGTGAGCAGTACGAGGAGG
>NW_024085555.1:0-1212 GCF_003009895.1 Hyaena hyaena | reverse complement strand
TATGTTCTCAGAATAGGTCCTAAGTGGGCTCGTGAGTCGAGTTTGCTTTCACCCAGCTACCAGTTTGGGGATATGAGCTTGCAAGTAGGAAAAGGTTTTGAAATCATCCTGATATATGCAGCATATTTTAAGGGTGTGTTCTTTGTGACTGGCCTCTGAAAAATACAGTGATGAGCGAGCTTAAGGGGTCAATAATCAAAGCTACCCTTGCAATTGGGGATGAGGAAAGACCATGGATTTCACTCTGTAGCAAACACCTACTGGGGCGGAATTCCACAGAACCCAGAGTATTTCTAGGAGAGGAAAATAGTTTCCTGGTAGACATGCTAAATTTCAACAGCACAGATTAAAATAATTCGCCCTCCTGCTGCTGCCTCTTGTCTCAGTACTTGCCCCAGAGGACTATCCTGGTTTCTTCTTGTGCCTAACAGCACTTGTGACGTGTCCTGCACATTCCGTCATGCTGAGGGCTGCTCAGACTCGCAAGTTAAGGTTCTGACCAAACACCAATGGAAACAGAACATTCTTTTCCTATGGAGAGTCTGGAACTTACGGTTAGTCCAGAAAGAAGCATGTGAGAGAGGGTGATCTTTCCCTGCTGAAGTTTTACAGGATCCTCTTGATAAAGTGGTGTGACCTTGTATTATGAAGAAGCCGTCAAAGAATAGGCTCTCCAAAACACTGTAGAATTCCAAGGTAGATTTAGCCTTGCCAGAACCTCCACCAGGAACGGAGGGGATTGTTTTCATAATCAATTCTAGTAACTGCTCTTTTATCGAATACCTACTATGTACGTTTATGGGAGAGACTACAACTACTCACCGCAGGTGTTGTGGCCTCCTCTTTTGCCCAGTTCACTTGTCCTTAGGATGGGTCACGTGACTACCCTTGCCACTGAACTGTAAGTAGAGGCATTTTTTGTCACTGCCTGGCCGAGACATTTGACAGACAGTATTCAACCCCCATACTCTCTTCTTCCACTCTATAGCAACCACTAAGATCCCGTATTTAGATGACGGAAGGAGCCTGAGTCCCTGGGTCAGGCGATAGGACAAAGCCCCTGGCAACCCACATCCAGAAATGACCCTGCATTCCATTAGGCTCTTCAGACTTCACGTGTGTCTGTCGCATCAGCTAGCAGTTACTTTAATACACAGCTGCTGTTTTTGTTGTTAGGCTCATTTAAACATTTTAAGTACCAAGATAACAGTA
>NW_024085554.1:0-1212 GCF_003009895.1 Hyaena hyaena | reverse complement strand
CTCTCTCTTTCTCTCTCTCTCTCCTAGAAATAAATAAATAAAACATTTTTAAAAAATCCTAAAAGGAAACATAGGGGAAAACCTTCACAACATTGTTCTTGATGATGATTTCTTGGATTTGCCACCAACAGCACAGGCAAAAAAGCAAAGATAGACCAGTAGGACAGGATCAAACTGAAAAGCCTCTATAAAGCAAAGGAACTAATCAATAGAGTGAAAAGGCAGTCTACGGAATGGGAGAAAATATTTGCCAACTATATATCCGATAAAAGGTTAATTTCCAAAATATATATGAAACTCCTACAACTCAACAATTAAGAAATAAGTAATCCAATTTAAAAATGGGCAGAAGTATATGGATGTTACCTGGCTATAAAAAGAAAAAATGAGGTATCGCCATTTATGACAATATAGATAGACCAAAGGCAAATACTATATGATCTCACTTATATGTAGAATGTAAAAAAAACCAAATGAATAAACCAACAAACAAAAAGCAGAAACAGACCCATAAAAAAACAGAATAAACTGATGAATGCCAGAGGGGTAGGGTGATAGACAACATGAGTGAAGAGTAGTGGGAGATATAAGCTTCCAGTTATGGAACGAATAAGGCAGGGAGATAAAAGGTACAGCATAGGAAATATAGTCAATGGTATTAGAACCTGCTGTATGATGACAGATGGTAGCCACAGCCATGGTGAGCGCTGCATAGTATAAACTTATTGCATTACAATGTTGTACACTTCACACTAATGTAATACTGCATATCAACTATGCTTCAATAATCAAAACATTTTTTAAAATGGGCAAAAGACTTGAATATTTCTCCAAAGTAGATATACAAATGGCCAACAGGTGTATGAAAATATGCACAAAATAACTAATAATCAGAGAAAGGCAAATCAAAGGCACAATGAGATATCATCTCATACCTGCTGGGATGGTCTTTATAAAAAACAGTAATTTTTAAAAAAACAGAAAATAATAAACAAGGATTTGGAAGTACTGGAATCCTTGTACACTGTTATGGTGCAGCCACTGTAGAAACAGTATGGAGGTTCCTTGAAAAATAAGGGGTGCCTGGGTGGCTTAGTCGGTTAAGCGTCTGACTTTCACTTAGGTCATGATCTCGCGGTTCGTGGGTTCGAACCCCACGTCGGGCTCTGTGCTGACTGCCAGCTCAGAGCCTGGAGCCTGTTTCAGTCTGTG
>NW_024085553.1:0-1213 GCF_003009895.1 Hyaena hyaena | reverse complement strand
GCCTGGGTGGCTTAGTCGGTTAAGCGTCCGACTTTCGCTTGGGTCATGATCTCGCGGTTCGTGGGTTCAAGCCCCGCGTCGGGCTCTGTGCTGACTGCCAGCTCAGAGCCTGGAGCCTGTTTCAGTCTGTGACTCCCTCTCTCTCTGACCCTCCCCTGCTCGCGCTGTCTCTCTCTCTCCCCTAGAAATAAAGCATTAAAAAAAAATTAAAAAAGAAAAGAAAAGAAAACAAATAGCAAATGATAGATTTAAAACTAACAGCATCAACCAAATTTGCACTTAACACAAGTGTCCAAATATTCCAAATAAAAAAGAGAGATTATTAGATTGAATAGAAAACAATTCAGTACTAAATATTGTTAACAAGAAACACTCTTTAAATATAATTAAAATAGGTGACAGTTTAAAAGATGGAAAAGACATACTCCATGCTAATACTAATTTAAAAAAACAATCCTAAAGTGGTTACATTAAATTACATTTCAAATTATATTTCAAAGCAAGAAATAACAAGGATGAATAAGGCCAGTTCATGATGATAAAGGGTTACATTCTTTAAGAGGATTTAATAATTCTGAATACTTACACATTTAGTAACAGAACTTCAAAACACATAAGGCAAAAACTGCTAGAACTGCAAGGAAAAATAGACATAGCCACAATTATAATCAGACACTTCAATTAACCTCTCACCATAATTAATAGAATTAATGAAAAATTATACAGAAACCCTCCCACAATAGTTAATAGAATTAATAATAAAATGATTACACAGAAAATTAATAAGAATATGGATTTGAGCAATACTATCACATCTTGACCTATTGACATTTACAGAAAGTTCCATACAAATACAAAAGAATACACATTCTTTTCAAATGGCTATTTTACAAAAATATTCCACATTCTGAGGAACAAAACAGGTATCAACATGTATGAAGGACTTTAGTCATATAAGGCATGTTCTCTGACCAAGATCAAGCTATTTTCATAATAATACTTAAGCACTATTTGCCCTTCTTTAACGATCATTTTCTCATGAGTTTACAGTGGCATTTTCCAGAATCTGTATCATAAATGACATTGCAGAAACAGATATGAGAGTCCAACTGTCTTTTATTAAGCCATAGATTAAAGATATTTTCAAAAATTTAAAATAATATCTACCACTCTAATTGATATATTTCTTAAATGGGTTTATTTTTTTTTAATT
>NW_024085552.1:0-1213 GCF_003009895.1 Hyaena hyaena | reverse complement strand
TCTTCGCCGAAGTCGCCACCGCCGCTGCCGCCTCGGAGGCCGGCTCCACCGTAGAGGCCAAGCATTTATTCGAGTAAGTGTTCTAAATGGTATGTATATAGTAGTTGATATCCTTAATCCCTATTTAAAAGTATTTTAAAATGTCTTTTATTTATTTCTGAGAGAGATAGCATGAGCAGGGGATGGTCAGAGAGAGGGGGATACAGAATCCGAAGTCAGCTCCAGGTTCAGCACAGAGCCCGACTGGGGCTCGAACTCACGAACCGTAAGACCATGACCTGAGCCGAAGTTTGACGCCCAACCGACTGAGCTACCCAGGTGCCCCTTCTTAATCCCTATTTTAACGAGAAACCGAGAAACCAGAGCCACTGAGGGGTTAGTAAATGCCTGATCAGTGTCTTTTCTCACTCCCACCTGAGTGTGTCCTGAGGCCACAAAAGAAGTGCCGGTTTGGCCTCTTGCAGTTAGAAAAGGAATGGTTTTAAAATGGGCAGGAAACCTGAATAAACATTTTCAGAAGAAGACATCACAGATGGCCAATAGGCACAAGAAAAGATGCTCAACGTGGCTAATCATCAGGGAAATATAGGTATCACAGTGACTGACCCCCTGACACTGTTAGAACGGCTATTTTCAAAAAGACAAAAAATAATAAGTGTTGGCGAGGATGTGGAGAAAGGGGAAGCCCCATGCACTGTTGGTGGGAATGCAGACTGGTGCAGCCGCTGTGGGAGATGGTATAGAGGTTCCTCAAAAAGGTAAAAACAGAACCACCATAGAATCCAGCCATTACACTTTGGGTTTTTACCCACAGGAAACAAAAACACTTAATTTGAAAAAATACGTGCACCCCTGTGTTTATTGCAGCATTATATACAGCAGCTGAGATATGGGAGCAACTCAGGCATCCACCAGTAGGTGAATGGATAAAGAAGACGAAGCGTATATATGCAGTGGAATATTATTCATCCATAAAAAAGAATGAAGTCTTGCCATTTGCGGCAACATGGATGGACCTAGAGATGATTATGCTAAGTAAAAGAGCTCAGAGAAAAACAAATACCATATGATTTCACTTGTATGTTGAATAAAAAAGCAACAAAACAGAAACAGACTGAAAAATAGCAGAGAACAAACTAGTGGTTGACTGTAGGGGTGGCGGGGGAGGAATAGGTGACAGAGATCAAAAGGTACAAGCCTCCAGTCAAGTAAG
>NW_024085551.1:0-1214 GCF_003009895.1 Hyaena hyaena | reverse complement strand
TTATATGGCTTTTATGATCTGGGGGTATGTTTCTTCTATCCTGACTTTCTTGATGGATTTTATTAAGAAAGGATGGTGTGATCAAAAAAAATTAAATCTTGGGGCGCCTGGGTGGCTTAGTCGGGTAAGCGTCCGACTTTCGCTTAGGTCATGATCTCGCGGTTCGTGGGTTCGAGACCCGCGTTGGGCTCTGTGCTGACTGCTGGCTCAGAGCCTGGAGCCTATTTCAGAGTCTGTGTCTCCCTCTCTCTCTGACCCTCCCCTGCTCACGCTGTCTCTCTCTCTCTCCTTCTCTCCCCCCTAGAAATAAATAAAAATATTAAAAAAAAATTAAATCTTGCCATTTGCAGCAAAGTGGATGGATCTAGATAGAGGGTATTACGGTAAGTGAAATAAGTCACTCAGAGAAAGACAAATATATGACTTTAATCATATGAGGAATATAAGATACAAAACAGATGAACATAAGGGAAAATAAGCGAAAAAGAATATAAAAACAGGGAGGAAGGCAGAACATGAGAGACTTTTAAATACAGATAACAAACTGAGGGTTGCTGAGGGGCCATAAGGGGGTGAATAGGCTAAATGGGTAAGAGACATTAAGGAAGACGCTTGTTAGAATAAGCTCTGGGTGTTATACCTAAGGGATGAATCATTGAAGTCTATTCCTGAAAACATTGTTGCACTATATGAAAAAACATGGATGTAAGATTAAAATTATATAATTAATTAATTGATTAATTAATACAAATTTTTGAAAAAAGGATGCTCTATTTTTTCAATTTTTTCTGCATCTATTGACAGGATCATACAGTTTTTATCCTTTCTTCCATTAATGTGATGTATCGTATTGTTCATTGATGAATAATGAATCAGCCCTGCAGCCCAGGAAGGAATCTCAATTGTTCATGGTGAATAATTCTTTTAATACACTGTTGAGTTCAATTTTCTGGTGTCTTTTTTTTTTTTTAATTTTTAATGTTTTATTTATTTCTGAGAGAGAGAGAGAGAGATAGACAGTGTGAACAGGGGAGGGTCAGAGAGAGAGGGAGACACAGAATCCGAAACAGGCTCCTGGCTCTGAGCTGTCAGCACAGAGCCCGATGCGGGGCTCGAATCCATGAACCATGAGATCATGATCTGAGCTGAAGCTGGACGCTTAACAGCCTGAGCCACCCAGGCGCCCCAATTTTCTGGCATCTTGTTGAGAATGT
>NW_024085550.1:0-1214 GCF_003009895.1 Hyaena hyaena | reverse complement strand
GGTGGCTTAGTCGGTTAAGCATCCGACTTTCGCTTGGGTCATGATCTCGCGGTTCGTGGGTTCGAGCCCCGCGTCGGGCTCTGTGCTGACTGCCAACTCAGAGCCTGGAGCCTATTTCAGAGTCTGTGTCTCCCTCTCTCTCTCTCACCCTCCCCTGCGCACTCTCTCTCTCTCTCCTAGAAATAAATAAAAATATTAAAAAAAAAAAGGAACAAATGTGCGAAGAGATGGGGTGAGGTAAGGGAAGGGGGAGGCAGAGTGAGGTGAGGGTGACCAGCCAGTCCCAGCTTGTCCGGGAGTATCCAAGCTTTCAATCTAAGAGCCCGGTGTTTCCAGAACCTCCCCATTCAGGGCAGTCCGGAATGGTTGACGCCTGAAGTCAGGTGGGAGCCAGCGGCAGGTGCGAGTCTGAAAGAGCAGCAGCCTGGAGTGGAGCCTGTACAGTTCTTTCCTTGGAGGCTCGGGCAGCCACACTGGGCTCCCTGCTCTTTCCAGAAGCTCCAGAGTGCCAAGCCTCTCTCCCACAGCCGCTCCAAGGAGCTACAGGAAGCCCCAGGCTGCCGGCAAGAAGCAGGCGCCCTTGTCCCGTTCTCTCCCACACCTACTGTCCCGCCCGTCCAAGTTGTGTCCATCCCGGCGTGGCCGGCAGGGTTGCCTTACCTGTCTGGGGGAAGCAGCTGCCACCTGGGAGGTCTCAGGGAGTTGTGGCAAGCTGGCTGCAGGAGAGCGACCTTTGTCCCCACCGCCGCCCCCCCCCCTCCTCTAGGAACTGCCTTCACCATATAAGGGAAGATAGGGCCCCAGAGACTGGGCGAGAATGGGTGAGGGGGTGGGGAGGCAGGTCCCCGCCAGGTCCCTGGGAGCCAGCGGAGCCCGGCGACAGCCTGACAGCAGGAGCCAATGTGCCCCACCCCTGACTCCCAGCGAGCACCTCCCAGGGACAGGGCATGTTTCTGCCCAAGGCCCAAGCTTTCACTGCAGGTGGACAGTGCCAGCCAGGAAAGGCAGGGGAGCCTGGACCCTTCCTCCCAGCAACCCAGATAAGGAGGCTCAGCTGCCCTCCCTCCTTTCAGGGGAGAATGGCTCACGGGGGCTGGGGGGTTTGGCGGGGGTGGAGAGCGGACTTAAGGATGCAGGGCTGGGCTCCTACACTGTTGGTGGGAATGTAAACTGGTGCAGCCCCTCTGGAAAACAGTGTGGAGGTTCCTCAGGAA
>NW_024085549.1:0-1214 GCF_003009895.1 Hyaena hyaena | reverse complement strand
TTTCCTGAGGAACCTCCACACTGTTTTCCAGAGGGGCTGCACCAGTTTACATTCCCACCAACAGTGTAGGAGCCCAGCCCTGCATCCTTAAGTCCGCTCTCCACCCCCGCCAAACCCCCCAGCCCCCGTGAGCCATTCTCCCCTGAAAGGAGGGAGGGCAGCTGAGCCTCCTTATCTGGGTTGCTGGGAGGAAGGGTCCAGGCTCCCCTGCCTTTCCTGGCTGGCACTGTCCACCTGCAGTGAAAGCTTGGGCCTTGGGCAGAAACATGCCCTGTCCCTGGGAGGTGCTCGCTGGGAGTCAGGGGTGGGGCACATTGGCTCCTGCTGTCAGGCTGTCGCCGGGCTCCGCTGGCTCCCAGGGACCTGGCGGGGACCTGCCTCCCCACCCCCTCACCCATTCTCGCCCAGTCTCTGGGGCCCTATCTTCCCTTATATGGTGAAGGCAGTTCCTAGAGGAGGGGGGGGGGCGGCGGTGGGGACAAAGGTCGCTCTCCTGCAGCCAGCTTGCCACAACTCCCTGAGACCTCCCAGGTGGCAGCTGCTTCCCCCAGACAGGTAAGGCAACCCTGCCGGCCACGCCGGGATGGACACAACTTGGACGGGCGGGACAGTAGGTGTGGGAGAGAACGGGACAAGGGCGCCTGCTTCTTGCCGGCAGCCTGGGGCTTCCTGTAGCTCCTTGGAGCGGCTGTGGGAGAGAGGCTTGGCACTCTGGAGCTTCTGGAAAGAGCAGGGAGCCCAGTGTGGCTGCCCGAGCCTCCAAGGAAAGAACTGTACAGGCTCCACTCCAGGCTGCTGCTCTTTCAGACTCGCACCTGCCGCTGGCTCCCACCTGACTTCAGGCGTCAACCATTCCGGACTGCCCTGAATGGGGAGGTTCTGGAAACACCGGGCTCTTAGATTGAAAGCTTGGATACTCCCGGACAAGCTGGGACTGGCTGGTCACCCTCACCTCACTCTGCCTCCCCCTTCCCTTACCTCACCCCATCTCTTCGCACATTTGTTCCTTTTTTTTTTTAATATTTTTATTTATTTCTAGGAGAGAGAGAGAGAGTGCGCAGGGGAGGGTGAGAGAGAGAGAGGGAGACACAGACTCTGAAATAGGCTCCAGGCTCTGAGTTGGCAGTCAGCACAGAGCCCGACGCGGGGCTCGAACCCACGAACCGCAAGATCATGACCTAAGTGAAAGTCGGACGCTTAACCGACTAAGCCAC
>NW_024085548.1:0-1214 GCF_003009895.1 Hyaena hyaena | reverse complement strand
CTGACATTTCACTCAGCATAACACCCTCAAGTTCCATCCATGTTGCTACACATGGCCAGATTTCATTCTTTCTCATTGCCATGTAGTATTCCATTGTATAGATAAACCACATCTTCTTGATCCATTTGTCCATTGATGGACACTTAGGCTCTTTTTTTTTTAATGTTTTTATTTATTTCTAGGAGAGAGAGAGAGAGACAGCATGAGCACGGGAGGGTCAGAGAGAGAGGGAGTCACAGACTGAAACAGGCTCCAGGCCCTGAGCTGGCAGTCAGCACAGAGCCAGATGCGGGGCCCTAACCCACGAACCGCGAGATCATGACCTAAGCGAAAGTCAGACGCTTAACGGACTAAGCCACCCAGGCGCCCCACACTTAGGCTCTTTCCATGTATTAGCTATTGTTGAGAGTGCTGCTATGAACTTTGAGGTTCATGTGCCCCTATGCATCAGCACTCCTGTATCCCCTGGGTAAATTCCTAGCAGTGCTATTGCTGGGTCATAGGGGAGTTCTATTGTTAATTGTTTGAGGAACCTCTACACTGTTTTCCAGAGGGGCTGCACCAGGTTACATTCCTACCAACAGTGTAGTAGGGTGCCCGTGTCTCCACATCCTCGCCAGCATCTAGAGTCCTCTGATTTGCTCATTTGAGCCACTCTGACCGGCGTGAGGTGGTATCGGTGTGGTTTTGATGTGTATTTCCCTGATGAGGAGGGATGCTGAGCATCCTTTCATGTGTCTGTTGGCCATCTGGATATACTCTTTGGAGAAGAGTCTGTTCATACCTTCTGCCCATTTCTTCACTGAATTATTTGTTTCTTGGGTGTGGAGTTTAATGAGTTCCTTATAGATTTCGGATACTAGCCTTTTATCTGATATGTCATTTGCAACTATCTTTTCCCATTCTGTCGGTTGCCTATTAGTTTTATGGATTATCTCCTTTGCTTTGCAGAAGCTTTTAATCTTGATGAGGTCCCAATAGTTCATTTTTGCTCTTGATTCCCTTGCTTTTGGGGATGTGTCAAGTAAGAAATTGCTGTGGTGGAGTTCAAGGAGGTTGTTTCCTGCTTTCTCCTCTAGGGTTTTGATGGATTCGTGTCTCACGTTCAGGTCCTTTATCCATTTTGAGTTTATTTTTGTGTATGGTGTGAGCAAATGATCTAGTTTCATTCTCCTGCATGTTGCTGTCCAGTTCTCCCAGCACCATCTGTTAAA
>NW_024085547.1:0-1214 GCF_003009895.1 Hyaena hyaena | reverse complement strand
AGTAAATAAGAACATTACCTTCTTTCATATTGTATTAATTATTCATATTGTATTAATATTTTAATTAATTTCATAATTCATCTCTGACAAATAAAGAAATAAAATTGAATTATCATCCTATTCGTAATTCGTGATTTTTTCCATACTTTAAAGAAAATTATGATACAATCTATGAAAAATCTGTCTTTATACACATTGTTGCTTTAAACTCTCTCTCTTTGATTAGAAGTTTAATGGAAAAATTTATTCCCTAATCAATTTGGATTGGTGATTCTATTCATGTTTACAAAGTAAAGAGGCATGAATCACCAGCTGTATGTTTTGAACCAGATTCATTTAGAGTATAGTCTCATTTACATTATAAAAATAACTTCCAAGTTTTCAATCATTTGACTATTTTTTCTCGTTTTCACGTTATTGTGATACACATTTAACTGCATTTTAATTGGAAGTAGGAACAAGGACCAATACGGTATGTAAACCTGTGTTCACATTATCCTGGAAGATTGAAAGTTATTTTTATTATCCATCCACTATGTCATTTATGATTTGTTCAAATCTTGAATTTCCAAAATATAAGTAAGAACTTCAAAGGAATCTAATAACATACATTTTCCCTAGGTAGAGGTCTTCCCCAATTCTTCTATCTCTATTTCATACATTTTCTGAAAGATTGAAATTTAAGAGCTATCAATCAGTTGATCTCATATACATCTGTATGTCTTAATATATTTTATATGCCTGTCAAAACAGGACTGCCTCTTCAGGAATCCATGCTATAGGAATTGAATCCTGGGATTAATGATTCAGAATCCCCAGTAACAGAAGAGGGGAGAGGACTGTGAGTTAGCAAAGTTAGAGAAGTCCTTTAAGGAGATAAAATCCTTACCACATTTGCTCTCAGAAAATTATGGACAGAGTTCCACAAAGCAATAAAGTTCGGTTCTATCTAGTTGCATATGCATGAGTATTTTTCCTAATTTGGTGAAGAGGATGAGAATGGTAAAGATGAGTTGGTGCTAGGAAAAAAAAACAAAAAACAGCTAACAGTATCTTCTCTCTCTTCAAGATCCTCATGAATGACAATTGCACATGGCTTGCAGTACAGATTAGGTTTACTTTCCCAAATGGCTGGTTATCTGACCTCCCATTAATTATTAAATAACACATATTTTCCCCATCGATAGGAAATGCCCCTATGAAAAAAAGAAAAA
>NW_024085546.1:0-1215 GCF_003009895.1 Hyaena hyaena | reverse complement strand
TCTCTCTCTCAAAAATAAACAAATGTTAAAAAAATACAAAGGTGAATGAACACGGGGGAAGATGCTCAGCCTCACTAATAATTTTTTAAAGACAAATTAAAGAAAGATATTTTTTGCCCATCAGATTGGCAAAATGTTAAATAAGTTGTGTGAGTCTGAGCTTGGGTATGAGGCTAGACGGGCAGGGGAGCAAATACTTGAAGGAAAGCAAAAGACTGGCAGGAGTGCTGGGCAGCTCTGTCTGCATCTCAGTTGAGGGGCTTGTGTTGGTCTTGTACTGTGCACTGCCGAGAAAATGAGTCGAGATTGTGGAATGGCCTGAGCTGCCAGGAACCTGAAGACGCTCTAGCTTCTTTCCTAAACCCATGGTCAGCATCTGCCTTGTTTGGAAATTCTTTCCTGGAGATAGATATTCAGATCTGGAAGACATCATCCTTTAATCTCAAGGCCATTTTACCGATGAACATAGGGGAAGGGAAGCAAAAAGAAGATCAAAACAGAGAGGGGAAACAAACCACAAGAGACTCTTAAATACAGAGAACAAACTGAGGGTTGCTGGAGGGGAGATGGGTGGGGGGAGGGGCTAGATGTGTGATGGACATTAAGGAGGGCACTTGTTGCGATGAGCACTGGGTGTTATATGTAAGTGGTGAATCACTAAATTCTACTCTCGAAATTATTATTATACTCTATGTTATCCAACTTGGATTTAAATTTTTAAAATTAATTTAAAAGAATCTCAAGGCCATCTTAGCATTTTTTGTTCTCTTTACTCATCCATTAAGTGGCTGAATGTTGCATCTGATTGCAGAAACTCCTAGGGACACTAGGGGCACAGTTGCTGCTAGGCGGAGACAGAAGACCAATCGATCAGTGCTCATTCTAGAATTGAGAGCTCATGGTCTAGAGAAGAAACATGGAAAAAGCAAGTGGCAGAAAGATATTATGTTTCCTGGTCAGCTTTAAGTAGGTGATTTCCTTATTCTTGAGTTGCTTTTCCACGCCATGACCGTCTCTTCTTGTTTGTCCTGATAGTGGCCTGGGATGTGGCCTGGCCTCAGGGTGTGGTGGAACCAGGGCAGCTCTCACCACTAGACAGCATCATATGGGAAGGTGCCACAAGGAGCCAGACAGACCGAGGTGTCTTAGGGCCAATGCCATGCACATGAGCTTGTTGCTTCACCTGATCTGGCTTACATCTGGACTCGAAACCTC
>NW_024085545.1:0-1215 GCF_003009895.1 Hyaena hyaena | reverse complement strand
TAGTCCTCAGTTTTTGTCAGCATTCAAGAGTCTCTCATGGTTTGCCTCTCTCCCTTTCCCCCACCATTTCCGCCTAGAAGAAATCATTTAAAAGCTTTAAATGACTTTCAAAAATTATTAGGAGATATTAATTGGCTACGTCCGGTACTTGGGATTCCTACTTATCAATTACGACACTTATTTTCTACTTTAGAAGGAGAAACAGCTTTAGATAGTCCCCGAATCTTAACCCCCTTGGCTTTACAAGAACTTCAATTTGTTGAACAAAGATTAAATGATGGTTTTTTAACATATATTTCTGCTTCTCAACCTATTTCATTCCTAATATATCATACCCCTCATTCTCCATCTGGTGTGATTACTCAAGAAAAAGGATTAATAGAATGGGTTTTTTACCCAACAGTTTCTCTAAAAAATTAACTACATCTATAGATAAATTAACATTTCTTATACAAAAGGGTCACAATCGCTTTTCTACAATTATTAGAGAAAGAACCACACCAGATTGTTACTCAGTTAACAAATGCTCAAATATCTTTATGCTTACAATTTAATGAAAATTGACAAATTTCCCTCGCTTCATTTCCTGGTTCATTTTCTAATCATTATTCATCATCTAAATTGATTGATTTTCTTTGAACTAACCCCATGATACCTCAGCCTGAGATGTTCCAATAAAAGGACCCACTGTTTTTACTGATTCAAATAAAAACACCGCTAAATATTAGACTTTTGAACGTTCTAAAATCCTTCCCCATTCGTTTTCCTCTGTACAGCCTGCTGAGGTGTGGGTTATTTATTTACTTTTACAATATTTTCCTCAACTTACTGTTAACATTGTTTCAGATTCTCGATATGCTGTTCTCTCTTGTTTGCAGCTTCCTCAGGTTTCGCGATCTCTAACTCTTTTTTTTTTCTTACAAATAGTTTATTGTCAAATTAGTTTCCACATAACACTCAGTGCTCATAGCACATAACACCCACAAGTGCCCTCCTCCATGCCCATCCCTCCTACCCCCCACATCCATCAGTCCTCAGTTTTTGTCAGCATTCAAGAGTCTCTCATGGTTTGCCTCTCTCCCTCTCCTCCACCATTTCCCCCCTTCTTCTCCCCCTTGTTCCTCCGTCAAGTTCCTCCTAATCCTCCTATACGTGCAAACATATGGTATTTGTCCTTCTCTGCCTGACTTATTTCGCTCAGCATAACACCCTCAA
>NW_024085544.1:0-1215 GCF_003009895.1 Hyaena hyaena | reverse complement strand
GTGAAATACAGCATTTAAAAAATACTGTCACATTTAGGGGCGCCTGGGTGGCTTAGTGGGTTAAGCGTCCGACTTTTGCTTGGGTCATGATCTCGCGGTTCGTGGGTTGGAGCCCCGCGTCGGGCTCTGTGCTGACTGCCAGCTCAGAGCCTGGAGCCTATTTCACAGTCTGTGTCCCTCTCTCTCTGACCCTCCCCTGCTCACGCTGTCTCTCTGTCTCTCTCTCCTAGAAATAAATAAAAATATTTAAAAAATAAATAAATAAATAAAAAATACTATCACATTTATTAACTTTATTATTAGACAGATATAGATTGGATGTATTTTGTAGACTAAAGGCACTTATGATTTTTTGTGAGAAAATATTTTGTAATCAGATTATCCAGAATGTGTGAGTTCATAACAATGTGACCAGGTAAAAGGAAAGACATGGAGTGGGGATAGGGTAGAGAATAGAACCACAATCAACATTTTATGAAATGTTGTTTAGCTAGGAAAAGGCTGGATTAGATAAACTGCTGAACATACAAGTGCCCACTTTTTTACTGTTGATGACATTTCTTCCAGGTGGCGAGCGTGTAGCTATTTGAAGAATGTCCCTAAGTGCAATGGAGGTGGATATAACTGTGATTCAGGAGGAGGATGTTTGAGATTTAGGAATCTTTGGGAAGAGTTTCCATTTTATTATGAAAATAATACACTTACATGGAGGTAAAATTCAGATAGTGCAGAGGATAAAAATAAGTCTTCCCATAGTGACCTACCCATGCCCCTTCTTGCATTTTCTATTTATCCTTCCAAGTTCAAAGATAACCTCTTCTGTTTTGGTGTCTTTTTCTTTTGGTAGTTAACTTCATGATGCCACATAATAGACATTTATCTTTATTATCTTCCTGTTTGGGATTGAGGAATTGAGCTAACTAACAGGAATCCTGCTCTGCCCCCAATTTAATTTTTAGTTGTGTTTCTATTTTCAGATATTCTACTGGCAACATTCATAATTTCTTCTTCTTTTTTTAATTTTTATTTATTTTTAAGAGAGAAAGAGAGACAGAGTGAGCAGGGGAGGGGCAGAGAGAGAGGGAGACACAGAATTTGAAGCAGGCTCCAGGCTCTGAGCTGTCAGCACAGAGCCCGACGCGGGGCTCGAACCCAGGAACTGCGAGATCATGACCTAAGCGAAAGTCAGACGCCCAACCGACCAAGCCACCCAGG
>NW_024085543.1:0-1215 GCF_003009895.1 Hyaena hyaena | reverse complement strand
GATACTTACTAATTGAACTGATTTGAATCAAACTATTCCTTTGAAGCTTTAGAGAGCAAAACTAAGATCAAAAATCAAGTCTCGGGGAGGTAAATCTAGTTAAGCAGAAGGCAAAGCTTCCCATGAATTACAGCTGTACAAAATAGACTTCTTAGAGAAACCGTAAGATATTACGCCTGTTCAAGCAGAAGGTGTCTGGCCATCTGTGAGTGACACAGCAAAACCACTTCTTACATTGCATGGGGATAGGAAGTAAGCATAAATATTTCTTCTCTGCTAGTTCTAAGATGCTGTAGTTATTTCATGTGTACTCTGGTTATATTTTTTAATATAAATAAGTTGGTTTGGTGGTTGGTTGTCGTCACTGGAGGTCCTCTATGCTATGCAGAGTTAAAACTGTATTTGTAATTTTCAGTGTACCATTGCTAGAGTTTTGATCATATACAGTTAGTTATGGAAACCTATTCATTTTCTCATGTCTCATAATTATTAGGCAAGTAAGTCTCCAAAACAGTGGTAATACATGTGTCTTGAAATACCTTGAATTAAGTATGCTTTCTGAATATTCACCTCACATTCAGTTTCTACCACTGCATCAGAATGGCAAACACGGTCTCCATGGGTGCTTGCATTTTGTGAGTTTCTGTCAAATTGCATTTCCTCTTGCACTGATTTTAGTATTTAGTATTATCTTTTGGGTGGGGCCCCCACTTTTCACTTTCAAGAATTCATATAACTTGATGCATTACCTCAGAGACCATGAGATACGTTTTATTATTGACAACTTAGCAAGTCTTGCATCTCAATCTACATAAATTTAATATCAAGCTTTGGCTAATGTTTGTTTTTATCCAAAGGTAGATACACCAAATAAGGAGTTCCAGGGAAATGTAATAATTGGTTGTAGCATCTCATATATTATTATTAAATTTCATGAGGATTACAAGAGGCCTTCAGCATCCTCCAGAAAACTCCCCTCCTTTCTAGTAATAATAAAAACTTACAGGTTTATGAATGGTGTGTGTAGAATAAGAAATCCAAATCACACTCACAATGCTTCCTAGGGCTCTAGTATGTCTTCTTTTCCTTCCCATAGCCCCGTGTTCTGCAGAATCTTCCAGACCCCTACCAAGGTCTCCTTTTTCTGAAAAGCCATCCCTGGTGGGCCCAGGTCTCAGATAGGAAGATCTCACTCTAATATCTATTGTTTTAATA
>NW_024085542.1:0-1215 GCF_003009895.1 Hyaena hyaena | reverse complement strand
GCACTCCTGTGTCCCTTGGGTAAATTCCTAGCAGTGCTGTTGCTGGGTCCTAGGGGAGTTCTGTTGTTAATTTTTTGAGGAACCTCCACACTGTTTTCCAGAGGGGCTGTGCCAGTTTACATTCCCACCAACAGTGTAGGAGGGTGCCCGGAGAAACAACCATTTTAAATCATAATAGGATATTACGAACAACTTTATGCCAATACATTGCAAAATTTAGATGACATCATCTTGTAAAAAATCACAAATAACAAAGTTCACTGAAGAAGAAATAGAACATGAATAAAAAATAACAAGTAAAATACTGAAGTTGTAACCATCCTAAAAAGATGACAGCCTCCAAAAAGATTTAGGGGTGAACCTCACTAACTCTTAAAGGCCCAGCAAGAAAAACATTCCTTCTGTTGTGCAAGCGATTTCAGAAAACAGAAAAGTTCTCACCTTCAGAGAAAGACAGTAAAAGAAAGAAGAGTTATTTTTTTTTTTTAAATGTTTTATTTATTTCTGGGAGAGAGAGAGAGACAGCCTTGCTTTTGTTGTTTTTCTTTTAAGAAAAGAACCTGTTAATAACTCTTCTTTCGGGGCGCCTGGGTGGCTTAGTCGGTTAAGCGTCCTACTTTCGCTTAGGTCATGATCTCGCGGTTCGTGGGTTCAAGCCCCGCGTCGGGCTCTGTGCTGACTGCCAGCTCGGAGCCTGGAGCCTGTTTCAGTCTGTGACTCCCTCTCTCTCTGACCCTCCCCTGTTCACGCTGTCTCTCTCTCTCTCCTAGAAATAAAATTAAAAATTAAAAAAAAGCAAAAAAGAATCCGATATATCCATTTCCCAAGTCTAAAAATGGCTATTAACAGAACCAATCAATATCCATGAAGCATGAAATAAATGTGCATCTTTTTGGTTGAACTGCTAGAAACACACTCAAATGGGTTCAAATATTATGCGGTATTATTAGCTATACACTGGGGAGAATTGAACTTTCGGAGGTAGGGCTAGCTTCTGGCTGGAATGGACCCAGGAGCCAGGTCTCTAGGACTTAGCCCCTGGCCCTGCCTCCCTCACCCCTGCCTCCACCTGTGTTGATCCATTCTTTTTCTTTTTTTAATATTTTTATTTATTTCTGAGAGAGAGAGAGAGAGAGAGAGAGAGACAGCGTGAGCAGGAGAGGGTCAGAGAGAGAGGGAGGCACAGAATCCGAAGCAGGCTCCAGGCTCTGAGCT
>NW_024085541.1:0-1215 GCF_003009895.1 Hyaena hyaena | reverse complement strand
TTTTTTTTTGTCCTTTGCTTGTGAGTAGGAAATCCAACAATCAGGTCCTGAGGGAGAAGTACCAGAGGCCCACGGACATGAGGCAGATGGCACATCATTACGTACACCAGCGGCCCCCCAGACTCCCCGTGGTTCAGAACCAGCAGAAGCTACAGAAAGGACCAGTGGAGCAGGTGAATCCCCCACGAGCAGAGGAGAATATCAAGGTAAGTGAAGGCTTGGACATTCCCAGAACCAGAGGATGTGCATGGACCCCAAAGAGTAGGTTTAAACAAACCTGTATGTCTGTAACTCAGAGGTTCTTAGTTATCAGGGCTGGCGGGGTGTGTGATGGCCTCAGCTGGCAGACTGGCCCATGCGGATCCTCTGAGGAGCAAACTCATTCCTTATTTAGCATCACATTCGTCTTGGTGTCCGTGCAGCACTCAAATCCAGTTCATAGTCATCACCTTTAGACATGAAGTTCCTTCCTCTCAGATCACTTTCTGTGACATGGGCCCTGGGCAGGACCATAACCTCTTGGGTTTCCTGGCCACGGGCCCTGGGTCTGTGTCTTCCTGCCACTAAACCCATCTCCAACTCCAAGTATCTGCGCTTATGTGAACCTTTCATTTGGCCCTCATTTCCGCGGGCTCACCGAGTACCCTCTCCCTCCGTGCACAGGTGAAGTGCAAGAACTGCGGAGCCTTTGGGCACCTGGCCAGCAGCAAAAGGTGCCCCATGAAGTGCTGGGGTGGGGCCCTTGCCCCCCAGCCCTTGGGCTCCAATAAGAATGAGAACCTGGAACCCAGGAGGCCTCAGGACTTCCAGACCCCAGGGTCCTTCAAGACTGACAGCGGGAAGGCACCCGGACAGAGGTGAGGAATGGCAGGGCCAGCATGATTGGGCCAATGGAGCCCCGAGGACAGGGAGCCCCTCCCTCTGCTCTCCCTGCGCGGCTGGGTCAGGCAGGGCAGGGGACCTGCGGGGAAGGAGACAAGCAGTGCCCGGGTCGACAGCAGAGCTCACTCGGGTCCTAGGGGTTTCTAAGGGGTCGGACCAGGAATGTGTATTTTGGGGTGTTGCACGCGGCAGAGGCTCGGGTGGGTCTAAGTGAGAGTATGAAATGCTGAAGCCACGGCGGGAAGGCGATGCTTCCTGGAAGCGGGGGCCGCTCTGAGGTCAGGGAAGGAGCTGCCTTTGCAACGTCCACAGGGGCTTCGGGGCCTCCCTCTC
>NW_024085540.1:0-1215 GCF_003009895.1 Hyaena hyaena | reverse complement strand
CAGTCAGCACAGAGCCCGACGCGGGGCTCGAACCCACGAACCGCGAGATCATGACCTAAGCGAAAGTCGGACGCTTAACCGACTAAGCCACCCAGGCGCCCCTAGAACTTCTGTCACCAGTGAAAAACATGACCTGCTCGGGAACGCCCCTTATTTAAAATCTGCTCCGCTGCCCCTGCTGAGGCAGAGGATTCGTGCCCTACAGCGGATGGAGATTCGGGGACTCGACCGTGGTAACAGGAATGGGCACAAACGGGTCACAAAAAGCGGCCATGTGTCGCTGAGACTTCTGTCACCACGCGACGGAGCCTGTGACACTGAGGTGTGCAGTTCAGACCGCACGCGCAGGGGTCTGACCCCTCCCCGGGCCCCTCCATACGGATCGACGGTCGCTCCGCAGGAGGGAGGCTCACAGCGACCCCTGTGGACAGAGTGGGAAAGAACACGCGGGACCCGCGCGCAGAGGGGGGAGGGGTGGGCCCTGTGAACCGAAGAAGTCGGCTTCCTTTCGTTTTTTTTTTTTTTTCTTTTTGAGAAAGTTGACTCTTTCCTGGAATTAACTTTCTTGGCTCAGAAGTTCAGGATTTGCGGCGGGGTAAAAAAAGTCCGAGAAAAACACGTTTCAGGAAAAAAGTTGGATGTGAAAGAACGTCGGGGGACAGGAAGTCACAGTGAGCGACTAAGGAGCAAAACGAAGTCCGCTCCTCCGGGGCTTCCATCCGCACCGCACGCCGTCCGCCTACGAGTCACGGGCGCCGCGCCCCTATACACGCGGCCGCCCGGCGCCCCGCACTGGGGTCCCCGCGGCGTCTGTCCGGCCCCAACTTTCTCGGGGGACGTTGTGCAAGCGAGTTTCTTCGGGCTCTCGGAGCTGCACGCGACCCCCCGGGGCCCGGGGCGACCCCTCCCCTCCCCTCCCCCCCCGCCCCGCCGCCGGCGCCCCCTCCGCGCCCCGCGCCCGCGGGTTCCAGCCCGCCCTCGCGCCCCGCGGCGGCAGAGAAAGTGGGAACGAGTCAGTACCGGCGGGCGGATGTCCGGCCTTCGTCTCTAGCTTCCCCTCGGGAGGCGACGACATGATGCGGCCGCGCGGGCGAGGGGCTGCGACGGCGACGGCGACGGCGACCACGCGGGCTCGCGGGCCGGGACGGAGGCGCGCGCGAGCCTGAGCGCCGGGCTGCGAGGGAGGCGCGCGCGCGCGCGCGGGGGGGGGCGCGG
>NW_024085539.1:0-1215 GCF_003009895.1 Hyaena hyaena | reverse complement strand
TCTCTCTCTCAGAAATAATAAAACGTTAAAATTTTTTTAAAAAAAGGGTACGGGTGAACACCAATATTAGAGATGAGCCTTTAAGAATAATACGAATAATACAAATATTATATAAATAATGTCAGCTTTAGAGATGATCCTCTAGGGATGTAGGGTGTGAAGTAACACACTTTAACTCTGTAATACAAGGCAGAGGCAAATAGCAGGGGTGGGAGAGAAGGTTGGCGAGAAAGCAAGACAAAGAGGGCAGAAAGGAAAATAGAGAGAGAATGAGAACTATTCGTATGTTACGAAAGGTAAAACTAAGAGCACTTAGCTTTATGTCAATTCTGGGATACATTTATTCATGTGTATTTCTAACTATATTATTTTATTTCTAGAATAAATGGTTTCAGACACAGGAGACTAAAGTGCTAGTCAAGGAACTAGGGTTTTTTTTTTTTTTTTGCCTTGTAATTATGGTTATATCTGGATCTCAATTTGCTCATTTGGAAAATGGGTTTGAAAGAGAGAGACTGAGACTTTGGAGTGCACACACCTGTGTATGTGTGTGTGCATGTGTGTGTGTGGTAGAAAAAAGAGAGATTTAAGTACAATTCATGCTTCATCTATTTCCAAAAATGATTTGAAGATTTAATAATTTGAAAATATACACAGAATAAGAAAGTTACATGGTATAAAAGCTGAGATGTGAGGCCATATAGAAAGAGATTTATATACTGCAGCAAATGAAAAGCAGTACTTACTTTATTTTCTAAAGTGAGAGCTAAATTTAGTACTGAGATTCCTAATAGCAAATAAAAGGGCAAAACAGGATGATTTACAGGGTTTTCACTGTCAGGTACAAGTTGAAGTAAAACTACCAAAATTTTTCTTTAATTTCCTTTTATGAAACGTTTATCATATATGAGAGGTCAGCAAACTACATCCCGTGGGCCAAATGCACTTCTTTGCCTCATCTTGTAAATAAAGCTTTATTGGAATACAGTTATGTCTGTTTGATTACCTATTGCCTGTGGCTACTTTCTTGTGACAGTGCTTGAGGTGAGTAGTTGGTAGAGAGATTCAGTGGCCCACAAACCCTAAAATATTTAATATCGAACACTTGACAGAAATAGTTTGCCACACCCTGAGCTTTCTGAAAGGAACACTGAATAAAATAATGCACATTCTGCTAAATAGTGGCTAAAGAAGTTACTTAGACTTCTCTCAGAT
>NW_024085538.1:0-1216 GCF_003009895.1 Hyaena hyaena | reverse complement strand
TCAGAGAGAGAGGGAGTCACAGACTGAAACAGGCTCCAGGCTCTGAGCTGGCAGTCAGCACAGAGCCCAACGTGGGGCTCGAACCCACGAACCGCAAGATCATGACCTAAGTGAAAGTCGGACGCTTAACCGACTAAGCCACCCAGGCGCCCCAGAAGTTTCATATTTCTTTATATCCAAATCTTTATGGTTTTCAGACTTTGGTACAATGGTTAAAACAACACTCAACATCTAATGATTATATAAATATTCACCTCGTTTCTTCAAGTATTTCTGTGTGGACTTATTACCTAAAAATAAATATTTGTCACTTTTGCAAGATGGAAAGAATTTTGGAGATTGGTTGCACAATAATGTGAATTACTTAACACTACTGAACTGTACACTTAAAAATGGGTGAGAGAGTAAATTTTATATTATGTATATTTTACCACAACTTGAAAAAATAAGTATTCATAACATGTTTACAGAAATTTTTTAATTTGGGGGGCACCTGGGTGGTTCAGTCGATTAAGCATCCAACTTCGGTTTAGGTCATGATCTCACGGCTCGTGAGTTTGAGCCCTTTGCTGGGCTCTCTGCTGCCAGCTCAGAGCCTAGAACCTGCTTCAGATTCTGTGTCTCCCTCTCCTTCCACCCCTCCCCTGCTCCCGCTCTGTATCTTTCTCTCTCTCAAACAGAAATAAACATTTGAAAAAATTTTTCAATATTTTTAATTTTTGCTTTTTTTAAAAATGTTTGTTTTTGAGAGAGAGCATGAGTGGGGGAGGGGCAGAAAGAGAGGATACAAAGCAGGGCTCTGTACTGACAGCGGAGAGCCTGATGCAGGGCTCGAAATTCACAAGCCGTAAGATCATGACCTGTTCCAAAGTCGGACTGAGCCACCCAGGTGCCCCTGAAATTTAAAATTTAAGTAAGAGAAGAATAAACAATAGATTTGACACACTTGAATAAACAATGGATTTCACACATTTCAGTGAAATGGAAGACAGAAGTGAAAAAAATAGACAATGTAGGTGAGATTAAAAGAGATGGAATATTTGAAAAAAAGGATAAGTATGAAGGATAGCGTGAGAAAGTCTATTACCTTTTTTTTTTAATATTTTTTATTTATTTCTGGGAGGGAGAGAGAGAGACAGCATGAGCAGGGGAGGGTCAGAGAGAGAGGGAGACACAGACTCTGAAACAGGCTCCAGGCTCTGAGCTGGCAGTCAGC
>NW_024085537.1:0-1216 GCF_003009895.1 Hyaena hyaena | reverse complement strand
TCTGAGCTGGCAGTCAGCACAGAGCCCGACGCGGGGCTCGAACCCACGAACCGCGAGATCATGACCCAAGCGAAAGTCGGACGCTTAACCGACTAAGCCACCCAGGCGCCCCTATGGATTATGGTTTCTGTGTTCTATCTCACAAATATTTGCTTAACTCAGTTCACAAATGTTTTCTTTTAGATTTGTAGTTTTAGTTTTTACATTTATCTATTCGTATTTATTTATTAATGTTTACGTAATTTTTTGAGAGAGAGACAGAGTGTGAGTGGGAGAGGGGCAGGGAGAGAGGGAGACACAGAATTTGAATCAGGCTTCAGGCTCTGAGCTGTCAGCACAGAGCCTGACTCAGGGCTCAAACCCCTGAAAGGTGAGATCATGACTTGAGCTGAAGTCGGACACTGAACTGAGCCACCCAGGACCCCGTTTAATTTTTTTAAAAGTTTATTTATTTATTTTGAGAGAGAGAGAGAGAGAGTGTGTTCTTGAGTGGGGGAGGGGTGGTGAGCGAGGGAGATAGAATCGCAAGCAGGCTCCACACTGTTGGCACAGAGCAGGATATGGGGCTTGAACCCGCAAACTGTGAGATCGTGACCTGAGCCAGAGTCAAGAATGGGACATTTAACGAACTGAGCCACCAAGGTGCCCCGAGTTTTTATATCATTTAGATCTCTGTCCATTTAGAGTTAATTTTTGTATGTGGTATAAAGTGAGAGTAGTTCTTTTTATTTATTTATTTTTGCATATGGATATTCCCTTGTTCTTTGTTGAAAAGATTATCATTTCCCTATTGAATTACCTTAGCTCCTTTATTAACCAATCAGTTGAGCAAGTATGTATGGGCTGGTTTACTTATTTTTGAACTATTTTGTTCTTTAATGTCGTATCATACTGTCATGATTGCTGTAGGTTTGTAAGTCTTGAAATCATCTAGTATTAGGCCTCCAATTTTTCTCTTGTTTTCTAAAAATTTTAAATTATTTTGCATTTCAAATAAGTCTTTTGTTTTGTTTTTTGTCAATTGCTACCAAAAAAAAAAAAGCCTGCTGGGATTTTGATTATGTTGAATTTATTTTATTTTATTTTTTTTTAAATTTTTTTTGTTTTATTTATTTATTTCTAGGAGAGAGAAACAGCGTGAGCAGGGGAGGGTCAGAGAGAGAGGGAGGCACAGAATCTGAAACAGGCTCCAGGCTCTGAGCTGGCAGTCAGCACA
>NW_024085536.1:0-1216 GCF_003009895.1 Hyaena hyaena | reverse complement strand
TGCTGACTGCCAGCTCAGAGCCTGGAGCCTGTTTCAGAGTCTGTGTCTCCCTCTCTCTCTGACCCTCCCCTGCTCATGCTGTCTCTCTCTCTCCCTCCCAGAAATAAATAAAAAATATTAAAAAAAAAAGGTAATAGACTTTCTCACGCTATCCTTCATACTTATCCTTTTTTTCAAATATTCCATCTCTTTTAATCTCACCTACATTGTCTATTTTTTTCACTTCTGTCTTCCATTTCACTGAAATGTGTGAAATCCATTGTTTATTCAAGTGTGTCAAATCTATTGTTTATTCTTCTCTTACTTAAATTTTAAATTTCAGGGGCACCTGGGTGGCTCAGTCCGACTTTGGAACAGGTCATGATCTTACGGCTTGTGAATTTCGAGCCCTGCATCAGGCTCTCCGCTGTCAGTACAGAGCCCTGCTTTGTATCCTCTCTTTCTGCCCCTCCCCCACTCATGCTCTCTCTCAAAAACAAACATTTTTAAAAAAAGCAAAAATTAAAAATATTGAAAAATTTTTTCAAATGTTTATTTCTGTTTGAGAGAGAGAAAGATACAGAGCGGGAGCAGGGGAGGGGTGGAAGGAGAGGGAGACACAGAATCTGAAGCAGGTTCTAGGCTCTGAGCTGGCAGCAGAGAGCCCAGCAAAGGGCTCAAACTCACGAGCCGTGAGATCATGACCTAAACCGAAGTTGGATGCTTAATCGACTGAACCACCCAGGTGCCCCCCAAATTAAAAAATTTCTGTAAACATGTTATGAATACTTATTTTTTCAAGTTGTGGTAAAATATACATAATATAAAATTTACTCTCTCACCCATTTTTAAGTGTACAGTTCAGTAGTGTTAAGTAATTCACATTATTGTGCAACCAATCTCCAAAATTCTTTCCATCTTGCAAAAGTGACAAATATTTATTTTTAGGTAATAAGTCCACACAGAAATACTTGAAGAAACGAGGTGAATATTTATATAATCATTAGATGTTGAGTGTTGTTTTAACCATTGTACCAAAGTCTGAAAACCATAAAGATTTGGATATAAAGAAATATGAAACTTCTGGGGCGCCTGGGTGGCTTAGTCGGTTAAGCGTCCGACTTTCACTTAGGTCATGATCTTGCGGTTCGTGGGTTCGAGCCCCACGTTGGGCTCTGTGCTGACTGCCGGCTCAGAGCCTGGAGCCTGTTTCAGTCTGTGACTCCCTCTCTCTCTG
>NW_024085535.1:0-1216 GCF_003009895.1 Hyaena hyaena | reverse complement strand
GCCTGGAACCCGCTTCAGATTCTGTGTCTCCCTCTCTCACCCCCTACCCCTCTCTCTCTCTCTCTCTCTCTCTCTCTCAAAAATAAATAAACATTTAAAAAAAAAGATCTAAGTGCTTTAAATATGTGTATCAGCTATAGCAAAATGCCATGTGCTCATTTCCTTGAAACTGAATTTTGTTTAATGCATTCTTCATGTAATATCTACTTATGTGAAGAAATGAATGCTTTTAAACATATGTATATAAGCACTGGAGAGAAGCCATTTGATTAATTCCTGGTAACTACACTGTGCTTTAAGTGATCTTCAATTAACACGTTCTTTTCATTAAGTTATAGGTATTTTTATCCTTATGTATATAAGCACAAGGGAAAGTCTATATGCTTAACTCCTTGGAACTGCACTGTGCTTAAACGGTCCTTCAATAACGTGTTAGTTTAATTAAGTTATAAGTGCTTTAAAATTTATATATTAGCAAATGGTAAATCCATGTGCTTAACTTCTTGAAATTACACTGTGCTTAACATGCCCTTCAAATAACATGTTAGATTTTTTTCAAGTTGTATTTTCATACATATGTGTAATCATTTGGGAAACCCATTGTGCTTAAGTACTTGAAACTACACTGTGTTAAAACTGTTTTTCAATCCATACCTTCTTTTCAATAAGGTAATGTGTTTTTTCAATTATGTAATATAAGTAGAAGAGAAGTCACGTGCTTAACGCCTTTAAACTACACTGTGCTTAATGTGTCCTTTAAGTAACCTCTTAGTTTCAGTAAGTTAATTCTTCCAATGTGCTAAACTTTTATAAAAAGGTTATTTATTTTGAAAGAGAGAGAGCAAAACTGGGAAAGGAACAGAGGGAGAGGGAGAGAGGGAGAATCCAAAGCAGACCCCATACTGTCAGTGCAGAGCCCAATGCGGGGCTCAAACTCACAAACATTGAGATCATTATCTGACCCAAAATCAAGAGTCAGGAGCTTAATTGACTGAGCCACCCAGGTGCCCCTGTGCTTAACTTTTTGAACCTATATGGCGCTTAAAGCGACCTTCAAGTAACGTATTAGTTTTTGAATTAGAAGTGTTTTTAAAATTGTTTGTATAGGTACAATAGGAAAATCATGTTCTTAACTCCTTGAAACTACAGTGTGCCTAAATAAGTTTTCAAGTAACATCTTTCTTTCATCAGGATCTAAGTGTTTATATATATATAT
>NW_024085534.1:0-1216 GCF_003009895.1 Hyaena hyaena | reverse complement strand
TCTGTGACTCCCTCTCTCTCTGACCCTCCCCTGCTCATGCTGTCTCTCTCTCTCCTAGAAATAAATAAATAAATAAATAAATAAATAAATAAATAAATAAATAAAAAAGATCTGGAGAAAGATAGCTGCAAGGAGAAAGAACAGCAGAGGCTGTGTCCCTGCGGGAATCACACTTGGGGTTTTCTGGGACAGAGGGAAGCCCAGGGAGGCCAGGGCACAGCGAATGAGAGGGTTAGTGGGGTGTAAGGGAGACAGAAGACTGGATCTACTGGTCTTTATGAGGCCTCTGGGGAAAAGAGCAAAGATGGCCCTCCTTCTAGATAGACATAGCCCCTTATCCACACATAAGATTGCACGAGAGGGACATGGCCGACTTTTAACCCTGGCTTGCTTATCTGCCACGCCCCTTGTGCAGTGCACAACACGCTGAATTGTACAGGGAGGATGTGGGGAGTGACGTTATCTGCCTGCGATGCAGCCGGATAGAAGGGGGAAATCACAGTTCAGTCCTGGCCAGGTTAAATTTGAGATGCCGTCAGCCATCCAGGAGAAGGTGCTGAGTCGACAGACGAACGTGCCCATCTGGAGCTCAGGGCAGAGGTCTGGGTGTCCTTGCTGGATCTTCACATGCCTGGATGAGGTTGCCCGGGGAAAGCCCCAGAGTGGTCCTTCTAATGCGCAGATTTCCCACATCAGTGGGAGAGGCCAACAAGGTGCTCAGGAATCAAAATTTAAGGAGGGGACATCTAGGTAGCTCAGCCAGTTAAGCATCTGACTCTTGGTTTCAGCTCAGGTCATGATCTCATGGTTCGTGGGTTCAAGCTCTGTGTTGGGCTCTGTTCTGCCAGCTTGGAGCCTGCTTAGAATTCTTTCTCTCTCTCCCCCTCTTTCTCTCTCTGCCCCTCCCTTGCTCGCTCTGTCTCTGTCTCTCTCAAAATAAATAGATAAGGGGCGCCTGGGTGGCTTCGTTGGTTAAGCGTCCGACTTTCGCTTAGGTCATGATCTCGTGGTTCGTGGGTTCGAGCCCCGCGTCGGGCTCTGTGCTGACTGCCAGCTCAGAGCCTGGAGCCTATTTCGGAGTCTGTGTCTCCCTCTCTCTCTGACCCTCCCCTGCTCCTCTCTCTCTCTCCTAGAAATAAATAAAACATTAAACAAAATTAAAAAAAAAACTAAGTCAACAATAAGAAGCTTTTAAAAATACCTGTGTCTGGGGTGC
>NW_024085533.1:0-1217 GCF_003009895.1 Hyaena hyaena | reverse complement strand
GGAGACAGGATACTGGGAGTTGAATAGATAATGTAGCTCTCTGAAAGTCAGAGATTGGAGACAAGTGGTGGTCTATTGCAGTGATTTTGAAGAGTGTGTTCTGGGCTTAATCATACACAAAGGTGTCTTGGCAGTAGGGGATTCTCTACACAGTAGAAGTTTAAGTGCCATCTCTGGAGACAGCTTTCCAGATAGAAAATTCTGGGTCTTTTGTAATGTATTTTTAAAATTGAAATTAGCATATACTGTTAAATTTGTCAGGTGTACAGCATATTTTTTGACACTCCTATGCTTTGCTCAGTATTCACCACAACAAGTATAATCACCATCTGTCATCATACATGACTATATTCTTTATGTTGAAAGTTTCATCTTTGTGATTTATTTATTTTATAAGTATATGATGGCATTCTTAATCCTCATTATTTTGCCCAATCCTAAACCCACCGTCTGTGTGGCAACAATTTATTGTTTGTATTTAAGAGTTTGCCTTTTCTTTGCTTCATTGATTTTTTTATTTTGTTTTTAATTTTTTGATTCCACATATATAAAATCATATAGTTTATGTCTTTCTTACTTATTTCACTTATCATGATACTCTCTAGAACCATGCAAGTTTTCAAAAATGGTAAGATCTCATTAATTTTTTAAAGCTAAGTAACATTATATATGTTCCCACCACATCAGGTCCCTAAAGTTTGGATTTTAAAACTAGTCATCTTGGCAAGGATATAAATAAAGTACAACGTGCTTCTCCAGTCAGGCAGGAAAAGCAGACACAGACAGTGTAAAAACAGCAGTCCGAAAAAACTATCACACAAAGGGGAAATTATCTGCTTTTCTGGGAGGACTTCCTTGACTGCAGCCAGCAGAAACTCCCCATTCTGGGGACACCGGAGTTGGAGTGATGACTTTGCTCCTCTATCCTTCAGCATAAACTAACTTCATTACATGGCGCAGTGCCAACACTGGCTGTTTCAATTGCTTACACCTATCCCCACTGCCCTTCACTCTGTTCGTATTACTTTTCTCTGGAAAGGGTGTCAAAACACTAGCACGGCAGGTCCCCTCCCCAGAAGACAAGCAGAATCCCTCCCATGCACCACCTCTACTAATCATACAGTTCTGCAAAGCTTCAAGTATCAGGGAAATAGACTCATGTTCTTATTAACAAGTAATTAGAGCACACCTAGTTAAAATTTGATAGGTTGTGGCCA
>NW_024085532.1:0-1217 GCF_003009895.1 Hyaena hyaena | reverse complement strand
GCTGTCAGCACAGAGCCTGACGTGGAACTCGAACCCACAAACCATGAGATCATGACCTGAGCTGAAGCCGGACACTTAACCGACTGAGCCACCCAGGCGCCCCACATTTAAAAACATTTTTTAAAAAGTTGTCCTAATTGTCAGCTAATAGATTATTTAAAATATTTTTAAAGATAGACCACTCTCTGATCATTTCTTTTTGGCACATTACTTGGTAAGAGTCATAGAGCTGAGGTCAGTTATGTCTTCGAGCCCTCAGTCCCATCAACTTACATTCACAGCAAGGAGAAGGAGGAAAAGAGCCGATGTTACACTGGCCTCATTTAGCAAAAACACTCCTCATGAAAGATGTTTTTAGGTGTTTACTTTGGATGGTTAATAATTATCTATGAAAATTTGTAACTGTTTCAATCATGATTTAATCATTGTGATGACTTAGGCTACAAACTTTTTTGCTGTAAAAAATATATATTTATTTTATATCACTGTATAGTTTTGGTAAAATACACATTAAATTCACCATCTTCGCCAGTTTTTGAGCATACAGTTTAGCAGTATACAGTTTACATCACGTTGTTGTGCATACCCTCCAGTACTCTTTCCATCTTCCAGAATTAAAACTTCATAACCACTATCAACAATGTAGGAATACTCTCCACAAATAGAGTCTTGTGGCCATGTGAAAAAGAATGTTTAATTCAATTTATCTGTTCTTACATAGAAGAGTGAAAGGGTACTCAAGAATAAATTATTATGACAAAATACTAGGGTTCAATCCTTTTGGAGAACTGTGTGATAGAAACAAGAGACCAAGCAGAGAAAAGACCCATGTAGAATTTCTGATCATTATACAAGAGTTGGCTATTCTATTTTAAAGTGCATGATGGTAACATCATATCGCTGTGGCATTTAGATTTCATTGACTATATTTAAAAGATCATCTGATAAAATATTTATTTTTAAAAGAAATATTTACAGTATGCTGGAAATTACATCCCTTGTCACAATTTATTTTTATTATGAAAAACTTAGATGCTAACTTAAAAATAAATTGGCCTTTAGTTTTTCAGAATTCTTTAGGAGGTATGTGACATTTGAATAACACTGCATTAGTGTATAGGTATCCCTATGAAAATGCCTGAAGCAACTTTATAATTTTAATTTTTTTAATGTTTTATTTATTTATTTATTTATTTTTTTGAGAGAGAGAGAGAGAG
>NW_024085531.1:0-1217 GCF_003009895.1 Hyaena hyaena | reverse complement strand
CTCTGTGCTGACTGCCAGCTCAGAGCCTGGAGCCTATTTCAGGGTCTGTGTCTCCCTCTCTCTCTGACCCTCCCCTGCTCATGCTGTCTCTCTCTCTCTCTCCTAGAAATAAATAAAAATATTTTTAAAAAATAAATAAATAAAAAGACAAGCAGGGTAAAGTGTTTAGCAGGTGCTCAGTTAACCTTAGTTAGATTATAAAGGCAACTCTCTCCGAGTACATTCCAGAAGAAGAGGGCGTGCCTCTCCGAACTCTACAGAAATGAGTATCCCCTCTCAGAGGACAAAACGAGAGAGGGATGAGAGAGATGTCAGTAGACGGCGACAGCACCTCGTATAAACGTTTCTCTAGCAACCACTCAATGAGCACCCGCTGTGCACCGAGCCCTGGGGACGCCCAGAGGACAGGATGGTTCTCGTCCGCACGATTTCACATCTGGTCCATTCTAAGGCTCGGTATCAGTGGCGTCAGCACAAAGTGACTATTTACTCATATGTCTGTCTCTCCCCAGAGTCTGTGAGCCGCTGAGAGGAGGGGCGGTGACGTATGCCCCCCCCCCCCCGGCACCAAACACAGCGCCTGGCACAGCAAACCTGCCCACAGGTGGGTAAGAAAATGAGCAAAGTTGAGGGCCTCCTTCAGGTCAAAACCGAAGACTCTTCCTTACAGGATCTTCCACTTTCTTCCCCGCCCCCCACCTCAGTGTTTTAGTGACTGACAGTTTCCCAATCCGCCCAACAGGAAAGCCCCCAGCAGCCCCTCAGTTTCCCCAAACCACCGCCTTTTCCTTACGGATCATACAGATGCCACAAGCCCAGAACAGGGCCTGCCCGGTCGAGCTGAGCCAACGGTGCCCGGTGCCAAAGCCAGCACCCCGTCCACGGCCCCCCGCTGGCCGGCGGGAGGACTCCAGGGCAGGGAAGGGCGTTGTGGCCGGGCAGCGGGGGCCCTGGGATGGGCCAAGAAGTAGCGGGTGGGGCTGGGGGTGGGGGTCAGGGGAGCGGCCGACAGTCTGGACACAGGGGCTGTGGGGTGGCAAGGAGGCCCGGGGATGAAGGCAGATTTGCAGCCTCCGGCGGAATGCTGGGTGTGGGCAAGTGAGACGGGGGGGGGGGGGGGGCCCCCCGGGCTCTCGGCCGGGCCACCCTGGCAGTGCCAACCGTCTAGCCAGCGCTGACCGTTCCATGATGACGGAAATGTTCTCTACCTCCGCCAT
>NW_024085530.1:0-1217 GCF_003009895.1 Hyaena hyaena | reverse complement strand
TGTAGCAGCTAGCTTGATTCTGATTGCTCCTTAAATTATGTGTCTCTGGTGCTCTCAGATTTTGAAGGCAAATTTCTCATCTTGCTTCCCCCCCCCCGCCCCCCCCCCCCCAAATACAAAGGGGTTTTAACGAAGCAAGCAAAGAAATGTGCCCAGAGCAAGGCTGGGTGTTACCGGTGCTTGTGTGTACCCACCAAGCCTTCTTAATTACGTTGTAAAATGCAATGCCTTTCTTACATAGAATATCGCTGATTAAATATTTGTTGAAAAACTAAATGCATTTTTAACACTGTCGACTTCAAAAACATGCCTGTGCATTGTGCCACATGGTTTTCAACGTCAAGTGATCTGTAGAGGGAAACTCACTGACTGGTAAAGAAACAGCCTACACTCCGATTTTTTGGTAGTTACCGCCAGCACTGCTCTCACCAGTCTGGGTGTGGCCTCCACGAAGACGTGGCTTTTCCACAGTCCTATCTCAAGCTGGTATCTCAAATTGCATTTCTTTCCCTCGAGGCCATGTTTTCCCCTTCCACGACTTGTCTTAAGGGATGACAGCGCCACCAACCTACTTGGTGGGATCAGACACTTCGGAGTTCTGCTGGCTGTTTCCATCTTGATGGAACTGGTCACCAAGTTCTATTGGTCATGTCTCTCTGAGCTGCTATGAGACCCATTCACTCTGTCCTGGCTGGTGTTTCTTCAGCTAAGGGATTTAGTCCAAGAATGGGGTTGTTAGAACAGTCCAACCTGTGCTCTTGCCGTTAGTCTCTGCCTCCTTTACCCTCCACCCAGTGAATTTTTAGTCACCGTTGCAATTGGTCAGAGACTCCCCATTCTTGTGCAGTGAAGTTCCATCCCCTGGGTGGGGCAAAGGCGCCTTTCCTGAAATACCTCCTCCCTGCTCACTAGTCAGCCCTCTGCCTTCTCCTTCCACTCTGACCTTGTCATAGTTCAGTGTTTACATCTCCCTTCTCTACCAGGGTATACAATCCCCCCTTTTTTAATTTTTTTTAATTTTTATTTATTTATTTATTTTAATATTTTTATTTATTTCTAGGAGAGAGAGAGAGACAGCGTGAACAGGGGAGGGTCAGAGAGAGAGGGAGACACAGACTGAAAAAGGCTCCAGGCTCTGAGCTGGCAGTCAGCACAGAGCCCGACGCGGGGCTCGAACCCACAAACCGCGAGATCATGACCTAAGCGAAAGTCGGACG
>NW_024085529.1:0-1217 GCF_003009895.1 Hyaena hyaena | reverse complement strand
TGTGTGTGTGTGTGTGTGTGTGTAGGGGGGCATGGGTAAGGTAAGTGGGTGGTGTGTGTGTGAGGTGTGCACAGAGGTTTGTGGGTGTCATGTTTGAGATGCACATGGGTGTCAGTGAGGCTCACATATGACATGTATGTGGCATGTGGGCCTCGTGATACCTACAGTCATTTGGCCTGCCACTTGACCACGTCCTTTGACAGGAAGCCACTTCTCCTTTCCTCAATGCCAGGAGGTACCCAGCATTTGAGTTTTCTTTGGAAAATCTTGGGATTGATCCTTGAGCTCAGCACTAAATCAGAGTGTGGCTGGTGCATCCACCCGCGCTGGCAGGAAATTACTATTTTAAAAAGACAAAATCCCTGGCTTTCTCTGGGCCATGGGAACATTGGTTCCTGTGGGCTGGGTCTCAAATGAGAGGCTTTGGTACATGGGTCCGGCTTGATAAGAGGCTCATGGTGAGAGGTCATTCAAGCCCAAGAGTGAAAGAGAGAGATATGCAGAGACAGAACTATAGACCTGTCATCCCCAGCAAAGAGCCAGCGGGAGGGACATTTTGAATAAAACCGGCTTACCTGCTTATTCAGTGGTATAATTTAAGGCCCTGGAGGGAGAACAGTGGACTTGGAGACCAGACTTGAGTCCCAGACTTAGGCCTCTCCACTTTGCAGTTTTGTGACCTCAGGTGTACTACTTAACGCCTTCTGGGTTTCAGTTGTGGTGGTTGTGGGAAGGGCAATCTTGCAGGGTGGTCTCGAGGAATCAATTTAGCATAGCCTAGTATAAAATCTAGCACATAGCTGGTGCTCAAGAAATGCTAATCCCGTTCTTCATCTTTCTGGATCTTTACATCTACTTTAACTTTGTGTTTGGGGAAATAATCTGGTACACGGGTCACTGGAGAACTCAGGATTTGGTGTAGATTTCTGGGTTATGAGGCTTGAGGCTCTTGACTCCTAGGGTTTGGGGGGATCCGATCGGGTTGTGTCTGCCACGTGGCTCCTTGAATCCACCTTCCAGCCTTACCCAAGGAGGTTGGCTGATAGCGTGGTGATGCTCCCACATGCTTGGACTCCACATGTGCCCAGATCACGGTGCAGTTTTTGGAACCTAAAGTAAGTCATGTCTGTTGAAGAAAGACCCAGCCAGCCACTGGGATTGGGGAACTCCGATTCCAGCTTCACGATGCTTCTGAGTGTGTGTGTGTGTGTGTGTGT
>NW_024085528.1:0-1218 GCF_003009895.1 Hyaena hyaena | reverse complement strand
GGCCACCAATTGTGGTTCATTGGTAATTAACATCATTGTGTCACTAGCCTCCATCCTAACATAGAAGGGAGGCAGCCTGCCCTTACCCTGTTAATAACCCTTAATAACGTTCCCCAATGAATTTCTGGTTCTGAAAAGCATTTTCGATAGCATCATTTTGAGCTATTATGTTCTGCTTCCCTCCATCACTGAATGTCAGAAGCAGCACCATTTGTGATATATAAGAAGCGATAGCTATAAACTACTCAACAGTAAGCATGACAAAATGGAAATTTTGGAGAAAATAAAACGATGTGTGTGAGTGTGTGTGTGTGCACACGTGTGTTCGGTGTGAGTGTGTGAGTGCATTACAGACTACCTTGTCGGGTGGCCCAGTGCTTTCTAGTAATAAGAACCAAATAATGCAGTCCGTAGTTACCTGCATAGCGTCGAGCACACTTCAACCCTTAAATTAAAAAAGAAAGAAAGAAAAGTATACTTTTTTAACCAAAGTTTACCAGCGACTAAAACAAGAAAGCTTTAAGTAGTCAAAAGGCAAGTGCATGAGTCAGGGCTAGAGGTGGTCATTTTCATTACTCACCTTCTTCTCCCAGGAATTTTATCTTTTCTGAAAGAATGAGATATAGTAAGAGCTTGTTTTGAAATATATTTACATGTCTAATCTCACAGAGAAATATTACTTACCAAGTTCTTCATGAAGCTTTCCTGAAATGCAAAACAGTGACAAATCTTGTGAGAATTTGATTAGGACTCCTTAACTAGACTCTCTTTCTAAATTTTAAAGTATTTGTTTATTTTTGAGAGAGAAAGACAGAGCATGAGTGGGCCGGGAGCAGAGAAAGTGGAGGTGGGAGGCACAGAATCTCAAGTAGGCTTCAGGCTCTGACCTCTGAGCTATCAGCACAGGGTCCGATGTGGGACTTGAAGTCATGAACCATGAGATCATGACCTGAGCCAAGTTGGATGATTAACCGACTGAGCCACCCAGGTGCCCCAACTGGACCCTCTTTTAATCTTTGCACATGTAAATATTTTGGGAAAGAGAGAGGGAGAGAGAGAGACACTGACTGAGTCTAAGTTATATATTTGGAAAATAGTTATTTAAAGCTTTTAGGCCTCCTTTGCTTTATCATAATTCAAAAGATCATAATGCGAAGTTTTGTCCAGAAACAGCCTCTCCCTGGTGTTTGCATTAAGCACATGGGCTCCTACAGACTA
>NW_024085527.1:0-1218 GCF_003009895.1 Hyaena hyaena | reverse complement strand
AGCCCGACGCGGGGCTCGAACCCACGAACCGCGAGATCATGACCCAAGCGAAAGTCGGACGCTTAACCGACTAAGCCACCCAGGCGCCCCTGCATTTCTCTTCTAAGAACGAATGCCTCGAATGCCTCGAGGCTGCCCGACCGCCCCCTTCCACATGCCCTTCCCTGCTTTAACTGCCTCCATGACACTTACCTCCAGTCTGAGGCCCGTCCCGCCCCCAGAATGTGGGCCCCAGGAGGACAGAGCCTTGGCTGCCGCGCCAAGGGTCTAGACAGAGTCCTGAACATCGTGAACTCTTGATAACCAACTGCTGAGACATACATATGCCCCGAGGGGCGCCTCGGCCGACAGACAGACAGACAGACAGCTTCTCCGGCACCACACCCCAAAGCAACCCGGAAATTTGTGGGTAATGTTAAAAATTCGAGAAGAGAGACGTAAAGTACAGGGGGAAGATGAGAGAATAATCCTGCATAGCAAGAGGGGATCCGTGTATCCTGGGAAGGTGTATTCTTTATTATCTCCCCCAATCCCACTTTACAGAGGACCCTGAGGCCCAGAGAGTTGAATCCACTTGCCCAAGGTCACACAGCACTAAGTGTGGGACCCCAGAGCCTGTACTCTTGCTATTAACAATCCACTAAAAATCTCCAGGGGCACCTGGCAGGCTCAGCCCGTAGAGCATACAACTCTTGATCTCAGGGTCATGAGTTCGAGCCCCACTCTTGACTTGGAGCCCACTTTAAAAAATAATAAGAATAATAAATTTTAAAATTGTTAAAAACTTCCATCCCTGCCCAAGAGAATCATCCTGGCATCAGAGGAAAGTAAGAGATCCTTCTTCACCATGAGGGAGATTCAGAAATTAAGCAGGCGGGTATGTGAGGCAGGTAGCTCCCCATCACTAGAAGCATTCAAGAAAAGGGCAAGCAATCCTTCGAGGGTGACACGGGTTGGGTGGGAACCAGAGGGACTGGAGGGCCTCGGTGTTGAGATGTTTCGGTTCAGAGATCAGATCAGTTTCACAGGCTTTGGAGCTTTGGAGTAACACAGTTATTCTGTTTTTGGGCTTAGAGAAAAGAAAATAATGCTCGTAAGTTAAATAAATGTATCAGCATCATATACATTGAGACACACATTTTTACATGAGACAATCTTGGGTTAATACTATCTACTATTTGTTTCGAGTGACTACATGCCAGACTTTAACAAGTATTT
>NW_024085526.1:0-1218 GCF_003009895.1 Hyaena hyaena | reverse complement strand
TCCCCCACCATTTCCGCCCTTCTTCTCCCCCTTGTTCCTCCGTCAAGTTCCTCCTAATCCTCCTATACGTGCAAACATATGGTATTTGTCCTTCTCTGCCCAAGTCAGTCATTTTCTATACACCCTAAACTTATATGGCACTGTGAGTTCATTATATCTCAAGAAAACTGGGGGAAAAGTTAAACAGAACTACTGAAGATCCCGCAATTTCACTTCTAGTATGAACTCATAGCTCAGCTCATTTGTTGGTGTTTACTAAGCCTTAGCCATTTGTTATATACCCCAAAGAACTGAAAGCAGGAATTCAAATAGATAATTTGTAACACTCATGTTCATAGCACCATGAGTCACAATGGCCAAAAGGTGTAAACGACTCAAATAAATAACCATCAATAGATGGATGATAAACAAAATGTGGTATATACATACAATGGAATATCATATAGGCACAAAAAGAATGAAATTTTGATGGATGCTACACCATGGATAGACTTTGAGAACAATGTTAAATAAAATCAGCCAGACACAGAAGGACAAATGTACAATCCCACTTATATGAGTTATCTAGAATAGGCAAATTCATAGAGACTGAAAGAAGAATAAAGTTTAGCAGGAGCTGGGGGACAAGGAAATGGGATGTTATTGTTTAATGGGTCCAGAGCTCATGCTGGAGATGAAAAATTCTGGTGTAGGTAGTGATGATGGTTAATATTGTAACTATATTTAAGGCCACTGCATTGTTTCCAATTACAGATAAGGAAACAGACAGTGGACAGGAATCCATATGTCAGCTTACTTGTCAGTGTTTAGTAAGCATTAGCCATTTGTCATAGGTGATAGCCCAGAGGTTAAGAGTATCAGTGTGGGGGGCACCTGAGTGGCTCAGTCGGTTGAGCGTCTGACTTTGGCTCAGGTCATGATCTCATGGTTTGTGGGGTCGAGCCCCATGTTGGGCTTTGTGCTGACAGCTCAGAGCCTGGAGCCTGTCTTCGGATTCTGTGTCTCCCTCTGTCTCTGATCCTCCCCTACTCATGCTGTCTCTCTCTCTCTCTCTCAAAAGTAAATAAAAAACATTTTTTAAAAAGTGTATCAGCATGGGAACCATACAAACTGAATTCAGTTCCTGAATTGGCTACTTATTAGTTGGGTGGCCTGGGCCTTAGACAAAGATATAACACTCTCTAGTGTGGTTTTCTCTTCCTTTTTAAAATTTTTTTT
>NW_024085525.1:0-1219 GCF_003009895.1 Hyaena hyaena | reverse complement strand
TTTAATTTCATCTCTAATTGCCTCATTGGCCCATTCATTCTTTAGAAGGGTGTTCTTTAACCTCCATGTTTTTGGTGGTTTTCCAGACTTCTTCCTGTGATTGATTTCAAGTTTCATAGCAATATTATCTGACAGTGTGCATGGTATGATCTCTATTCTTTTATATTTATTGAGGGCTGCTTTATGTCCCAGTATGTGATCTACCTTGGAGAATGTGCCATGTGCACTTGAGAAGAACGTGAATTCCATGGCCTCAGGATGTAGAGTTCTAAATATATCTGCCAGATCCATCTGGTCCAATGTGTCATTCAAGTCCATTGTTTCTTTATTGATTTTCTGTCTGGTTGATCTATCCATTGCTGTACGTGGAGTATTAAAGTCTCCTGCTATTAGCACATTCTTGTCCATAAGATTGTTTCTGTTTGTGATTAATTGTTTTCAATATTTAGGTGCTCCCATATTCGGTGTGTAAACATTTCTAATTGTTCTTCCTAATGGATAGACCCTGTATTTATTATATAATGACCTTCTTCATCCTTTGTTACTGTCTTTAATTTAAAGTCCAGTTTGTCTGATATAAGTATAGCTACTCCAGCTTTCTTTTGACTTCTAGTAGCATGATAGATATTTCTCCATCCCCTTACTTTTAATCTGAAGATATCTTCCAATCTAAAATGTGTTTCTTGTAGACAGCAAATAGATGGATTTTGTTTTTTATCCATTCCGCTACCCTGTGTCTTTTGACTGGAGGATTCAGCCCATTTGCATTCAGTGTTATTATTGAAATATATGGGTTTACAGTCATTGTGCAGTTTGTGGGATTCATGCTTGTGGTGGTGTCTCTAGTATCTTGCATTCCTTTCAACAGTTCCCTCAGAGAGTCCTCCTCAGGATTTCTTGCAGGGTTGGTTTAGTGGTGACAAATTCTTTCAATTTGTTTTTATTTGGAAAGACTTTTATCTCTCCTTCTATTCTGAATCACAGGCTTGCTGGATAGAGGATTCTTGGCTGCCTATTTTTTTCTGCTCATCACATTGAAGATTTCCTGCCATTCCTTTCTGGCCTGCCAAGTTTCAGGAGATAGGTCTGTCACCACTCTGATAGGTTTCCCTTTGTTTGTTAGGGCCCTTGTATCCCTAGCTGCTTTCAAAATTCTCTCTTTGTCCTTGTATTTTGACACTTTCACTATGATATGTTGTGCAGAAGATCGATTCAAGTT
>NW_024085524.1:0-1219 GCF_003009895.1 Hyaena hyaena | reverse complement strand
TGTGACTCCCTCTCTCTCTGACCCTCCCCTGCTCACACTGTCTCTCTCTCTCCTAGAAATAAATAAAACATTAAAAAAAAATTAAAAAAAAAAAAATTAAGGGAAAAAATAGGCTCAAATGCATATATAAGGAAAAGAGAAAGACCGCAAATCAATAATCTAACCATTCATCTCAAGAAATAGAAAAGTGATAGGAAATAAACTCTCCAAAAAAAGTCAAAACAAATATGGAGAAGGAAAATAATGAAATAGAAAACAAATACAAAGTAGAGAGGATCAACAATGATTCAAAGGTGAGTTCTTTGATTAAGTCTTTATAATAAAACTGATAAACTCTTGGCAAGACTGATCCAGAAACCAAGACAACACAAATTACAAATATAAGAAATGAAAAGGGCAGGGGCATTGCTATAGATCCTTCAGGTATTTAAAAAAAAAAAAAAAAAAAGCAAGGGAGTAAGAAGGCATTATTAAAAAATTCACGTCATTAGAATTGAAAGCAAGAAACTGGCAAATTCCTAGAAAAACAGAATGAGTCAAAAGTGACACAGAATATAGAAAACCTAAGCACCACCATCATTAAAAAACTGAATCTATAACTTAAAATCCTTTTCATAAAAAAATATTCCAGGCCTAGATGGCTTTACCTATGAATTCAACACAACACTTGAGGAGAAAAATAATATCAGTCTTAAACTCATATACAGGATAATAAAAGATGCAGTACTTCTCAGTGTTTTTGAGCACAGCATAACCTTTATACCAAAGCATGGCAAAATCATAAGAAAGGAATATTCCAGGACAATTGATAAACATAGATGAAGGAAAAAAAAAAGAAAAGAAGTCAACTGAATCCAGTGATGTAATAAAAGATATATTCATCAAAACCAATCTGTGATTTTTCCAGAAACACAAAGATGGTTTAACAATTTTTAAATGTAATCCACATTATGAAAAAAGGAAAAGAAATTCTCTAATCATCTCAAAATTAAGATACAGTATTTGATAAAAGTAAATACCATTTATGATAAAAATTCTTAACAAATTAGGAATAGAATTTTTCCCAATTTGATAAGAAGGATTCTATTTAAAAAAGAAGAAAGAAAGAAAGAAAGAAAGAAAGAGAGAGAGAGAAAGAAAGAAGCTACAACAATCATACTTAATTTTGAAATGTCGAACACTCTTTTTTCCCTCTGAGATTACAAATCGGACAATGATG
>NW_024085523.1:0-1219 GCF_003009895.1 Hyaena hyaena | reverse complement strand
GGCTCTGTGCTGACAGCTCAGAGCCTGGAGCCTGTTTCAGTCTGTGACTCCCTCTCTCTCTGACCCTCCCCTGATCACGCTGTCTCTCTCTCTCTGTCCTAGAAATAAATAAAATATTAAAAAAAAAATAATTTCCCAAATATGATATTTCTGCCCCAAATTCTAGATATTACCATTGCTATTGATAATTATTGAAAAAAGCTTTTCAATATTTTGTGTCCCTTTATTAACTATGTATCATCATAAAATAATTCATGATTAAAATTACTTATCCAAATTGCACAAAAGAATGGGAGAAGAAAATTTAAATTTGTCTCCAATTTATTGAATCTATAATCCTACTCTCCAGAAATAACTACTTTTGGTTTTTCTATGTCTTTTGAAAAGGATCCCATCAGTATATTTAAATATGTAAGTATCTCTACATCTTTTCACTATATACAAATATGGTCAATATTTCAAGGTTGATGGTTTTGCAGTAAAGCTGATGAACATGCAGACAAACAAACAAAAAAGGTTCTTTTATGACATGAACTTATTCTCTTATTTGGTTAATAGAAAAAATTGTATTTTTCTATATGCATGTACATTTTTATCACCAACCACATTTTACATTTTTAAGGAAAATATTGCTTGCCTGATAATTTTTTTATTTTTGTTGTCTTCATATTTTGCAATTGTGATATTTTATCTGGGATGGCTATTCATCTAGAAAAATAACTACATTACTTGATCAAAACACACTTGCTGCAGTCAGATATCTTGGTTTCAAATCACTATTTACTCCCCGAGGAAGCCACTTTAAACATAACCATGGTTACTCTGCAGATAAAATGAGAAAAAAATCCAGCTCATAATAAGTGAATCCTACGTAAATCCCTCTGCTTCTTTCCCTATTATGATTTTACTTTTTCCCTTTTTCTGTGGCTTTTTTCCTTTTTGTATATTCCAAGCTGTCAATTTCCCCATTCTAATTAAGCCTTTTTTCCCACAACCTTTATTTTATTTTTAATTTTTTAAATGTTTTATTAAACATACTCCAGCCATGCCTGACACTTGCTGTCCCACATTAATATGTCCAGACCATTTTTGGTCTCATTCCCTCCATTTTTGATGTTTCTTAGTGGCTAAATGACCTTCTTCTGAAATGACTTCCACTCTCCATCGCTACCTGCGCCCAGAATACCCATTTCATCTCCTCAGCAAAGCTTTCCAGGTT
>NW_024085522.1:0-1219 GCF_003009895.1 Hyaena hyaena | reverse complement strand
CCTGGAGCCTGTTTCAGTCTGTGACTCCCTCTCTCTCTGACCCTCCCCTGCTCACGTTGTCTCTCTCTCTCTCTCTCTCCTAGAAATAAATAAAATATTTAAAAAAAAAAAAAAAGAAGCCAACAAGGCTCAAGTGGGTACTTTCCTGGGGAACCATAGAATTCTGAACACCTGCCAGTTGTACAGACACAGGAAGAGGCTGGGGCCTTCTGTCCTGGCTGGACCTGCAGGGAGATGGGTGTGGGTGACTATCCCAGTGGGTAGAGAGGGTCTGAGTCTGGGAGGGAGAAGATGAAGAGGGGAGTCCGTAGAGGGGCACACGAATCAATGAGGAAGACATTGCCTGGGGTTCTGGAGAATAGAGCACAATCCTTCAGAAAGGAGACTGGCCCTAATCTAGAAGTTTACAGGGTTCCATAAGGAGGATAGCTGAAGGGAAGTTTCATTCCTAATCCTCCGCTTCTCACCCCTCAGTTTCATCATCCAAAAGAGCCAACACACATGTGCCAACCCTGGTGCTGCCTGGATGTGGGAAATAAGCCCACTGACTTGATCAAAGGAGGGATGCAGAGACTCAGAGCACACTGAAGCGAGACTTTAATCAACGTTCTTGCAAGAACAGGTATCTGATGGACAGGGACACTCAAGGCAGTTACAGCAGACAATTTATCCCCTAGCGTCTAAGTCCCTCCCCTAGTTTCTCATTGGCTGAGTATACAGAGGTCACGGCCTTACCCGGAAGTCACCTATGCCCACGTAAAGCCAAAAGGTAGTCTGATTGGAACAAATGCACATTCCTTGAGGTGACACAGAGACTTCAGTTCTTTCACGCATACTCATTGCAAAGCTTGCAAAAATAAGCCCATGAAATGGAGAGGGGAAGAAGAACTAGGAAGTGAAGTGTCCAGGGGTTTGGGACTCCATTGTTGGGAGTGGGGGGGCAGGGTTCATACATATTTCCAGAAGCTTGTAAACCTATTGGTAACTAGACAACACAGCTTTTATATGGTATTTCTGAATATGAATCATCTCACTTCTCACACGGGGTCACGACTACAAACTACACATCACGCAGGAGTTTGCAGATTATTACAAGGATTGGAGTTTACACTGCATGGGATTAAAAAGCCATTAGAGGCTCTCTTTCTCTCTCAAAAATAAACATTAAAAGTAAATAAAAATAAACTCTTAAAAAATAGAGGCACCTGGGTGGCTTAGT
>NW_024085521.1:0-1220 GCF_003009895.1 Hyaena hyaena | reverse complement strand
GAACATTGGGGTACATGTGCTCCTATGCCTCAGCATTTCTGTATCCCTTGGGTAAATTCCTAGCAGTGCTATTGCTGGGTCATAAGGGAGTTCTATTGTTAGTTTCCTGAGGAACCTCCACACTGTTTTCCAGAGGGGCTGTATCCTGAATATTGACTTTAAAACTTGGAATCTTTGAGGTGCCTGGGTGGCTCAGTCGGTTAAGCGTCCGACTTCGGCTCAGGTCATGATCTCACAGTTTGTGGGTTTGAGCTCGGCATCGGGCTCTGTGGTGACAGGTAGCTCAGAGCCTGGAGCCTGTTTCAGATTATGTGTTTCCCTCTCTCTCTGACCCTCCACTGTTCATGTTGTCTCTCTCTCTCTCAGAAATAAATAAAAAACATTAAAAAAATAAAACTTTGAATCTTTTATCCTGAATTAGTTATTCTTTGTTCTGAAAATTCAAGTTTCAGCTGTCCTCAGTATATCTCACAAGAATGCAATTTTTGGATTAGAGACCATTCAAATGATCCCTCTAATTGGAAGTGGATATTTTTCACAGATGTAAGCTGTTGTGAGTTGGTAATTTTACTATCAAAATTGTCGGAGGGCTTCAGAAAGGTATGGCTCTATTTTTTGTAAGGAAAAGGTTTGAAAAATGTGTTTTTCTCTTTTCACAATAGTTCAAAACCAAAACATTCTAATGGCAGAGAATGAGATTAATGATTGGCTTCTCCCAGATCATAGCATAAATTAACTGGTAGAATAAGAATTGGAATTAACAAGTTCATAGTCTTACCCGGTCAGTTGCTTTTCTTACTATGCAAAACGAAAGCTTAAATATGAAAAAACCCTGAATTTTGTCATAAGTAGAAACTGTAGCCTTAAGCCATTATAGTTGGAAGTCACTTTTGTCTTATCTGTTTTGGTGGAGACTAATGATGTAAACTAAATCTACTAAATTTTAAATTCTAAGGCAAGGGTGATTAGTCATCTTTGGAAAAAAATCTGTTTTTTTTTTGTTGTTGTTGTTCTTGTGTTTCTGACATTTTTAGAGAAGATGTATAATTATATTAATTAAGGTATTGGTGAAATAGGAAAAAGGTTGAGAAGAAAATAGGATTTGTGTGTGTGTGTGTGTGTGTGTGTGTGTGTGTGTGTGTGTGTGTGTGTGTTTAATTGAGTCACTACCCCCAGGAGGGCAGGGGAACAAAATAAAGCCAGAAAAACTTAGGAATATT
>NW_024085520.1:0-1220 GCF_003009895.1 Hyaena hyaena | reverse complement strand
GGAGAGAAAGGCTGACTGGTCATGCGGTGTCGGGAATGCAAGAAAGACAGACTCTAGGGATGAGAAGTGGCTCACGGCAGTGGAGTCCTCTCCTCTGGAACTTGGACAGAGGATGGAGGAGTCACAGCATGGGCACTGAGACAAACGCCATGGTGGCGGGAGTGGGGGGTCAGCGTCTGGGAGGGAGCAGACGGGTGGGCGAGCTGGGGCTCAGCTGGGCTCTGAGGACACTGGTGATGAGAGGGGGTGAAGAAGCACGTAGGGCGGGTTGCTGGAGTGGCGCGTGTACGCGGGGGTGGAGGCTGGTGTGGAGCATGGTGGCGAGGTGCCAGCCGGGTGCACAGCAGAGTCACGGACGACGGCAGACGTAGGGGAGGGAGGAAGCTGTGGCTGCGGTGCCGCCTGCACGGGAAGGGGCGTCTTGGGGAGGTCAGCCCACGATGGGGCCCGCTGGACACGGTGCTCCAGCCCAATGCAGCGGGGACAGGGACGGAGCATCCAGGGGAGGATCTGGGAAGTCCTGCAGCCAGAGCTCCGTGTGGGGCCTGAGCTCTCGGGGAAGGGGCCGGAGTAGCCCGAGAGTTCAAGGGCCAGTGAGACAGTGAGTCGGCCTTCGTCCTGATGGACAGACAGGGGACCCCACCCAGATCTCCCCTGGGCTGAGACGCGCCCACGTCCTGTCTCCTCTCCTGAGGGCCGTCGTGGACCAGCCCGCGGGCTGTGGCCTGAAAGCCTCTACTTCCACGCGGGGGCAGCCTAGGCCACAGCGGCTGCAGGATGGCTTCCCGGGAGCACTCAGCTAGCGAGGGGAGGTACCCGTTCCTGGAAATGGAGGGTCCAGACCTCCCGGATGGAGGCGCCTCCAGGCTGGGCCCCAGGGCAGGTGGGGGCACGGTCGGCCCCTGGTTGTGCTGTAGTTGGAAGATTCAACTCACCTGTGACGCTGAGGGGCACCGCCTCACTGCGCTGAGCGCCCAGGCCGTTGTCGGCCTCGCAGGCATATTCTCCAGAATGTTCTGCAGTCAGGTGCAGGGTGAGGGACCCTCCTCCTCCATGGTAGTCCCAGCTGCTCCCCAGGGCGTCGCCCTCGTGGTAAAACCGGTAGAGGATGGGGGGAGAGCCCCTCGGGGCCTCACAGTGAAGCTCCGCCTTGTCTCCCTCCACGGCCTGGGCCCTGGGCTTCCTGACGGTGAGGACGGGGCGCGACGCCGGGACTGAGG
>NW_024085519.1:0-1220 GCF_003009895.1 Hyaena hyaena | reverse complement strand
CTCTGAGCCGGCAGTCAGCACAGAGCCCGACGCGGGGCTCGAACCCACGAACCGCGAGATCATGACCTAAGCGAAAGTCGGACGCTCAACCGACTAAGCCACCCAGGCGCCCCGGATTATGTCTTTTTAAAATCTTTATATATTTTGGACGTTCTGTTTTGTTTCATTGCTCTGTCAGATTGAGTGCAGCATAGTATTACTATTAGCGTTATCATAGTTCTCTAGGTTTTATTGTTTGATAGCACTAGTCACCTTTCATCACTCTTTTTCATATTTTTCCTGGCTATATTTGTTTGCTTGTTTTTCTATGAAAACTTAAAAATAGCTTAGATAGGGGCGCCTGGGTGGCTTAGTCGGTTAAGCGTCCGACTTTCGCTTAGGTCATGATCTCGCGGTTCACGGGTTCGAGCCCCACGTCGGACTCTGTGCTGACTGCCAGCTCAGAGCCTGGAGCCTGTTTCAGTCTGTGACTCCCTCTCTCTCTGACCCTCCCCTGCTCACGCTCTCTCTCTCTCTCTCTCCCCCCTAGAAATAAAAAAGAAAAAAAAAATAGCTTAGATAGCTTCTTTCTCCCAATGCTGTTTATAGTCTTTTAGGATTACATTATATTTATAGGTGAAGTTAGGGAAAATTGAGCTCCAAATATTGAGCTCTTCAAGAAAGTTGTATGCCTTTTCATTTGTTCAAGTCTTTTATATTCATCTGAATTTAAAATATTTTCTTTGTATAAATCTGTTGTTTTAAAGTTCTAATATACTTTGAACTCCAGTAAGTGTGTTCTAGTGTATCATCAGGAGAGAAATAATGGGAAAAGTTTGTTTTGTGCTTATATGGAACTGGAGTGTGTGTACTTAGACTGCCTTGGAAGTTTTTATTGGTCACATAGGAAGACAAGGAAGCCAAGGAACAAGGAACAGTTTCAAGAGGGTCAGCTGAAATGATTATGAGGAATGGCTCTCATTTGAAAATAGATGAGAACCAGGTTTTTCATATATGAGGGCTGAAGACTCTTAGAAGAAGTCTTAAGGAGGATATGATCACATTTTGTAAAATTATGAATGGTATAGACAGGTGACTGCCATGCTGATAATTCTATAACAAAGAAACTCTAGAATTACAGAGTAGATTAAGACAAAGTCAAGTGCTCGGGGCGCCTGGGTGGCTTAGTCGGTTGAGCGTCCAACTTTCACTTAGGTCATGATCTCGCGGTTCGTGGGTTC
>NW_024085518.1:0-1220 GCF_003009895.1 Hyaena hyaena | reverse complement strand
TCCGAAACAGGCTCCAGGCTCTGAGCTGGCAGTCAGCACAGAGCCCGACGCGGGGCTCGAACCCACGAACCGTGAGATCATGACCTAAGCGAAAGTCGGACGCTTAACCAACTAAGCCACCCAGGCACCCCTTTACCTCATTAGTCTTTAATCAAAATAGTTCCATAGTCTTTCTTTGATTTTCATTACCTTGCTACTTTCAAAGATTATAGGTGAGTTTTTTATAGAATGTTCCTCAGTTTGGGTTAGTCTGACGTCTCCTCTCAATTAGACTCAGGTTACACGTTTTTAGCAACCATAGCACAGAGTGATGCTGTTTGTTTTCCTCGTTGCATACCATTAGGTAGTAACAGTTTCAAATTTCCTATTACTGATGCTAACTGTTCACAGATTAAGTGCTATTTGCCAGACCGTTTTCATAAAGTTGTTCTTTTCCCCTTCTTAATAAGTATTTTGTAGGGAGGTACTTTGAGGCTATATATATATATCCCATACCTCATCAAATGTTCACCAAGTGGCTTAGCATACATAAATGCTTCTTGGTTTAATTATTACCAACTAGTGTGGTTGCCAAATGATAATATTTTTAATTCCATCACCTTTCTACATTCACTGTTAGCATTCCATTTTAACAAAAAGCTTTCTTCTATGCCTTTTGGTTTATTTGTATCAGTTTAGATGCATGGATAACTATTTTATACGATGGGTTATAATCTGTCGCTATTGTTATTTATTTTGATTCTCAAATTGTCCCATTCTGGTCCTGTGGGGACCCCTTCAAGCTGTCCTCTGTGTCCTTTTGACATGTTCTCATAATTTTTTTCTTGACATGTTCTCATAATTCTTTGAATACTTCCTTACTTTCTGGCATATAAGATGTTGCAGGTTCATGTTGTACCTTCGCTACCCTAGCCTTGGAATCAGCTATTTCTCCAAGAAGCCACAATTCTTTTTAGAGGAAAATGGCCTTTTAGTGGAGAACAGCATTTAGAAATCAAGATGGAGATATTAAGTATGCTTATTGCTGTTGGGGTGTCACTGCTCCCAGTCAACAAACATGGCTTGAAAATAGGGGCGCCTGGGGGCGCCTGGGTGGCTTAGTCGGTTGAGCGTCCGACTTTCGCTTAGGTCATGATCTCGCGGTTCTTGGGTTCGAGCCCCGCATCGGGCTCTGTGCTGACTGCCGGCTCAGAGCCTGGAGCCTGTTTCAGTCTGTGACT
>NW_024085517.1:0-1220 GCF_003009895.1 Hyaena hyaena | reverse complement strand
ATTTTTACTATTTCTCTTCTTCTACTGGGTTTGGGGTGCTCTTGTTGCTCTGCCTCTAGTTCCTTTAGGTGAGCTGTTAGATTTCGCACTTGCACTTTTTCTAATTTCTTGAAATAGGCCTGGAGTGCAGTGTACTTTTCTCTTAGGACAGCCTTTGCCACATCCCATAGTTTGGATCGTTGTATTTTCATTTTCATTTCTTTCCATATATTTTTAAATATCTTCTCTAATTGACTGATTGGCCCATTCATTCTTTAGTAGGGTGTTCTTTAACCTCCATGTTTTTGGAGATTTTCCAGACTTTTCCTGTGATTGATTTCAAATTTCAAACATTATGATCTGAAAGTGTGTATGGTATGATCTCTTTTCTTTTATATTTATTGAGGGCTGCTTTATGTCCAAGTATGTGATCTATCTTGGAGAATGTGCCATGCGCACTTCAGAAGAAAGTGAATTCCATAGCCTCAGGATGTAGAGTTCTGAATATATCTCTCAGAGCCATCTGGTCCAATGTGTCATTCAACTCTATTGTTTCTTTAGTGATTTTCTGTCTGGTTGATCTATCCATTGTTGTAAGTGGAGTATTAAAGTCCCCTACTATTAGCGCAGTCTTATCTATAAGCTTGTTTCTGTTTGTGATCGTTTTAAATATTTAGGTGCTCCCATATTCAGTGTGTAGACATTTATAATTGTTAGTTCTTCCTGATGGATAGACCCTGTAATTATTATATAATGCCCCTCTTCATCCCTTGTTATTGTCTTTAATTTAAAGTCCAGTTTGTCTGATATAAGTATAGCTACTCCAGCTTTCTTTTGACTTCCTGTAGCATGATATATATTTCTCCATCCTCTTACTTTTAATCTGAAGGTAACTTCCAGTCTAAAATGCGTTTCTTGTAGACAGCAAATAGATGGGTTTTGTTTTTTTATCCATTCTGCTACCCTATGTCTTTTGATTGGAGCATTCAGCCCATTTACATTCAGTGTTATTATTGAAATATGTGGGTTTAGAGTCATTGTGTCCTTTGTAGGATTCATGCTTGTGGTGGTGTCTCTGGTATCTTGCATTCCTTGCAACACTTCTCTCAGAGATTCCCCCTCTGGATTTCTTGTAGGGCTGGTTTAGTGGTGACAAATTCTTTCAATTTCTGTTTATTTGGAAAGACTTTTATCTCTCCTTCTATTCTGCATGACAGGCTTGCTGGATAGAGGATTCTTGG
>NW_024085516.1:0-1221 GCF_003009895.1 Hyaena hyaena | reverse complement strand
TTTTATTTATTTCTGAGAGAGAGAGACAGCATGAGCAGGGGAGGGTCAGAGAGAGAGGGAGACACAGAATCTGAAACAGGCTCCAGGCTCTGAGCTAGCTGTCAGCACAGAGCCGGATGCGGGGCTTGAGATCATGACCTGAGCCAAAGATGGATGCTCAACCGACTGAGCCACCCAGGTGCCCCAAGAACCACCTAGGTGTTCCTGAAGGCATAACATTTCCTAATCATAAAACACGTCTTATAAATTTAGTATCACTGGTTTTCCTCTGAGGTTACAAAGTGTAATTTGTTTAATAAAACATACATTACCAAAAAGTGACAAGTAAATTCAAGTTTAGTAGTTTAAATTCACAAGTTCATGATGTCTACATTTATTAGTAATGGTGTCTTTTAGGGTGTATGTTTCCTTTTTATTTATTTTTATTTTTTGTTTTTTGTCAGTGAAATCCTTATTTTATTCTGAGAGAAGATTTGTTTTTGTTTTTGTTTTTGTTTTTTACAAATAGTTTATTGTCAAGTTGGTTTGCATGTAACACCCAGTGCTCATCCCCACAAGTGCCCTCCTCCATGCCCATCACCCCCCTCCCCTCACACACCCATGAGTCCTCAGTTTGTTCTCAGCATTCAAGCGTCTCTCATGGTTTGCCTTCTGAGAGAAGATTTGATACTGTATAACTACTTTTCAAGCATGTTAGTGAAAATATCTGTACATTGAAAAATTAAATACTTCATTTTTTAACTCTATTTGTTTTTCTTTCACTTGATTTCTTATTTAAAATTGTGATGAAGTAATGAGCTAGAGGTACATGTTTTACTTCAACAATTCATACAAAGATTTCAAAGTCAATCCAAAGTTATTTTTTAAATTTTTAAAAATTTATTTTTTAATTTACATTCCATTAAAATTTTTTTTAATGTTTTATTTATTTCTGAGAGAGAGACAGCATAAGCAGAGATGGGTTAGAGAGAGAGGGAGACACAGAATCTGAAACAGTCTCCAGGCTCTGAGCTAGCTGTCAGCACAGAGTCCAACTCAGGGCTCTAACCCATGAACCGCGAGATCATGACCTGGCTGAAGTCAGACGCTTAACCAACTGAGCCACCCAGGCTCCCTAATTTACATCCAATTTCTTTTTTTTAATGTTTTTTTTCTTTTTTTATTTATTTCTAGGAGAGAGAGAGAGACAGCGTGAGCAGGGGAGGGTCAGAGAGAGAGGGA
>NW_024085515.1:0-1221 GCF_003009895.1 Hyaena hyaena | reverse complement strand
GCCCCTGCGGCCACCTGCAGGCCGTCTCCCCTCACCCCGTGCCTCCCCCACCCTCTGTTCTGTCACCCCCTGCAAACCTGGCTGTCCAGGCCCAGTAGCAGCAGCATGAAGAAAAACAGGGCAGCCCAGAGCGGGGCCACAGGCATCAGCGTGACGGCCCGGGGGTAGGCGATGAAGGCCAGGCCGGGCCCTGAGGGGGAAGGAGCAGGGTCTAGACACCTGTGTTCCTCACCCACGTTCAGTTCCGTCCGTTCTCGTCGTTGCCGGCCCTCCCCCTTCCCGTGCTTCCACACCGAGGGACCACACCAGGGCATCCCGTGGCCGGGGCCCTTTCCGCTTGGAGTCAAGGTGTTGCCGGGTGGCCCGAGCCCGTGAGAGTGGGGCGTCTGGCTCAGACACTTGGTCTTGCATTCCAGCTGCCCTTGTGCTCACAGGTCACTGTTCACCCCGGAAAGCCCTTCCTCTCCCTCTGCAACGCTCTGCCCCATGTGAGGGACATGCTCCGGGGCTTCGGGGAGGGATGCACGGAGGAGAGCTCGAGGCCCCATGTGGCCGGGCCCGTGAGACTCCAGCTCTGAGCCGACGGGAACAGCTGGGCCTCGCAGCTGCTCGGCCAGGCCTTCCTCTGGGCCCGAGTGGCGGGACAAGTTAAGTGACTCTCTCCCTTCCCGGAATGTCTATTTGCATGTGTGTTCGTGGCTGTGGTCTGTTATGATAGCAGCTGCCGCCTGACGGCCAGGCGGAGGGTCGGGGACTCACCTGATTCCGCCACCTTGGAGATGTGCACACCCTGCTCGGCGGCCATGAAGCCCAAGATGGAGAAGACCACGAAGCCAGCAAAAAAGCTGGTCCCGCTTTTGATGAGGGCCAGGATGATGGCGTCCCTGGGGGCAGAGGGGCCATGGGGACGGGTCAGGCTGCAGGCGGCCCGCAGGTGGGCGGGGGCTGGGGGGCTACGGGGCTGCGGCACCTACTTGTAGCAGTTATTGTTGAAGTGGTTGTAGCTGCCCAGTGCCGTGAGGGCGCCCAGGCCGATGGCGTAAGAAAAGAAAATCTGGGTCCCGGCATCTATCCATACCTGGAGATGGGGCTGGGAAGGGAGGTGAGGGGCCCTGACGGCCTGGCCGGCCCCCTCGCTCCGGACAGCCCACACTCCCCTCACTTGAGGGGACCCCAGCTTTGACCAGTCAGGCTTGAGATAGTAGATGATGCCATCCAGGG
>NW_024085514.1:0-1221 GCF_003009895.1 Hyaena hyaena | reverse complement strand
GCCTGGAGCCTGTTTCAGTCTGTGACTCCCTCTCTCTCTGACCCTCCCCTGTTCATGCTGTCTCTCTCTCTCCTAGAAATAAATAAAACATAAAAAAAAAAATAAACAAACATTTAAAAAAAGAACCTGGAGCCTGGTTTGCACAGGGCTTAGGAGTGTGGAGGGTGGGCCAGTGTGGAGCCAGGCCTTATGAGGTGCACTTTCACCTAATCCTTGTTTTCAGCAGCCCTGACCTTAGTGGAAAATGGTGGTTTCTGGGCAGACTGCTCTCTGGTTCAGTATCCCAGAGAGCAAGTCTTCTGTGTTTAGCTCCGATGCAGACAGCATCTTCACCTGGACTTCCAGCGAGAATCCTGTGTTCAGCCCTACCTGGAGTGTTACTGTCAGAGGGGCCTCCTTTCTGAGAGCCCACAGCATCCCGGGCCCCTGGGTCCCCCGGGTCCCCCGGCCAGTCTTTCCCACCTGTGTGGCTGGGTTGATCTCTCACATCTGGATTGTATATTCCCCCACACCCTCTGTCCTGTGTTTATGCTTTTTTTTTTTTTTAAGTTTATTTATTTTGAGAGAGACAGAGACAGCACAAGTTGGGGAGGGGCAGCGAGAGAGAGAGAGAGAGAGGGAGAGAGAATTCTTTTATTTATTTATTTTTTTAAATGTTTTTTTTTAAATTTTTTATTTATTTATTTTTATTTCTAGGAGAGAGACAGCATGAGCAGGGGAGGGTCAGAGAGAGAGGGAGTCACAGACTCTGAAACAGGCTCCAGGCTCTGAGCTGGCAGTCAGCACAGAGCCCGACCGCAGGGCTCGAACCCATGAACCGCAAGATCATGGCCTAAGCGAAAGTCGGACACTTAACCGACTAAGCCACCCAGGCGCCCCGAGGGAGAGAGAATTCTAAGCAGACCTTGCACTGTAGCAGGCTCCACACTGTCAGCACAGAGCCTGACACGGGGCTCAAACTCACAAACCATGAGATCACGACCTGAGCCGAAACCAAGAGTCAGACACTTAACCAACTGGGCCACCCAGTTACCCTTCTTCTTCTTCTTCTTCTTCTTCTTCTTCTTCTTCTTCTTCTTCCTCTTCTTCCTCTTCTTCTTCCTCTTCTTCTTCCTCTTCTTCTTCCTCTTCTTCTTCCTCTTCTTCTTCCTCTTCCCCTTCCTCTTCCCCTTCCTCTTCCCCTTCCTCTTCCCCTTCCCCTTCCTCTTCCCCTTCCTCTTC
>NW_024085513.1:0-1222 GCF_003009895.1 Hyaena hyaena | reverse complement strand
GCGAGATCATGACCTAAGCGAAAGTCGGACGCTTAACCGACTAAGCCACCCAGGCGCCCCTATCAACAGTAGGCATATTGACGTGGATATTTTAGATGGTATGAAACTAATTACTAATTTATTTTTAATATTTAAAAATGTTTATTTGAGAGAGAGAGAGAACGAGCAGAGAGAAAGGGAGACAGAGGATCCAGAGAGGGCTCTGTGCTGACAGCAGACAGCCTGACGCTGGGCTCGAACTCCCAAACCATGAGATCATGACTTGAGCTGAAGTTGGATGCTTAACTGACTGAGCCACCCAGGCACCCCTAATTACTAAATTTAATATCAAAATAGATATCACCTATTCCCTCTTCTTCTACAAGAAAATACTGTAGTTTTCATACTCCTTCTGTTTCTCATACCCAAGATGATGCTGTCTTTTCTTTAAGACCTTGACCTGAGGAGGTTAAGAGTTTTATGGACACCATGCACATCACTAAAATAGGATGTTATGTATACTCTTTCTAAACTTTAGAAAAAGAAAATAATTGAAATGAAAATAACATTCCTGTTGGGTTGTATAAATTAAATAATGTATGGAAATGCTTAATATATACTAGCAGCTCAATAAATTATAACTATTATTATTAATATAATTTCATCACTTCTAGGATCCTGGAGCCCATGTGTGAATAATGTTTATGAAGTCCCCTCATCACCCCCCAGAAAGACTTTTTTTCCCTCCACCAAAAATAACAGCGAGTATTAAATGAACTTCTGTTTCCCGTGGTCTTAATGGAGGTTAGCAACGAGAAGGTTCAGGATCCAGGTAGGTCCAGTGTTCTAAGTAGGTGAAGCCTATGACAGCTAGTGTACTACAGTGTAAGGGATTCACTGGATCATATGCTGCTCTTCCCCTTTGCTTGTTTTTAATAGATGAGATTACAGGTAAAAAGCTCTGCCAACCCAGCTTTGAATTACTAAGAGATGGTCCCAGTTTAGATATAAATAATTCTATAAGATGTAATGTCTTTTTATCTTATTAGTAAGTAAAATCTTAGTAAGAAACAGAGAAGAATGAGTGCTACTCCCTGCAGAAGAGGTAAATACAGGGGCGCCTGGGTGGCTCAGTTGATTGAACATCTGACTTCAGCTCAGGTCATGATCTCGCGGTTCATGGGTTCGAGCCCCGCGTCGGGCTCTGTGCTGACTGCCAGCTCAGAGCCTGGAGCCTGTTTCA
>NW_024085512.1:0-1224 GCF_003009895.1 Hyaena hyaena | reverse complement strand
GGAAAGCTCTCAGTTTTTCCCCATTGAGGATGATGTTAGCTGAGGGCTTCTCATAGATGGCTTTTATGATGTTTAAGTAAGTTCCTTCAATCCCGACTTTCTCTAGGGTCTTTATTAAGAAGGAATGCTGTATTTTGTCAAATGCTTTTTCTGCATCTATCGACAGGATCCTATGGTTTTTATCTTTTCTTTTGTTGATGTGATGGACCACATTAATTGATTTGCGAATGTTGAACCAGCCTTGTAACCCAGGAATGAATCCCACTTCATCTTGGTGGATAATTCTTTTGATGTGCTGTTGGATTCGATTTGCAAAGATCTTGTTGAGGATTTTTGCATCCGTATTCATCAAGGATATTGACCTGTAGTTCTCTTTTTTGCTTGATCTCTGTCTGTCTTTGGAATCAGAGTGATGCTCGCTTCATAAAATGACTCTCGGAGTTTTCCTTCGATTTTTATTTTTTAGAATAGCTTGAGAAGAATTGGTATTAATTCTTTTAAATGTCTGGTAGAATTCCCCAGGGAAGCCATCAGGTCCAGGGTTCTTATTTGTTGGGAGATTTTTGATCACTGATTTGATTTCCTCAGTAGTTATGAATTCTGTTCAGATTTCCTATCTCTACCTGTGAATTTTGGTAGTGAGTGGTGTTTAGGAAATTGTCCATTTCTTCTAAGTTGTCAAATTTGTCGGCATATAATTTTTTGTAGTATTCCCTGATAATTGCCTGTATTTCTGAGGGGCTGGTTGTAATAAGTCCATTTTCATTCATGATTTTGTCTATTTGGGTGCTGTCTCTTTTCCTTTTGAGAAGCCTGGCTAGAGGTTTGTCAATTTTGTTTATTTTTTCGCAAAACCAACTCTTGGTTTCATTGATATGTTCAATTGTTTCTTTGGTCTCTATGTTGTTTATTTCTGCTCTGATTTTTACTGTTTCTCTTCTTCTACTGGGTTTGGGGTGCTCTTGTTGCTCTGCTTCTAGTTCCTTTAGGTGAGCTGTTAGATTTTGCACTTGCGCTTTTTCTAATTTCTTGAAATAGGCCTGGAATACAATGTACTTTCCTCCTAGGACTGCCTTTGCCGCATCCCATAGAGTTTGGATTGCTGTATTTTCATTTTCATTTGTTTCCATATATTTTTAAATTTCCTCTCTAATTGCCTGATTGGTCCATTTATTCTTTAGTAGAGTGTTCTTTAACCTCCATGTTTTTGGAGGTTCTCCAGAC
>NW_024085511.1:0-1224 GCF_003009895.1 Hyaena hyaena | reverse complement strand
CATGGAGGAGGGCACTTTGGGGATGAGCACTGAGTGTTATGTGGAAACTAATTTGACAATAAACTATTTGTAAAAAAAAAAATTAATAAAAAAAATAAAAAAAATAACAAAATAAAAAAAAGATACATAAAATAAAAAGAAGTAAAGTCAACATACATAATAAAGTAAAAATAACATTATAATAAATCATCAATCACAAAGAAAGAGAGTAAGAGAAGAAAGGAACAGGGAAGAACTACAAAATCAGCCAGGAGGCCAGAACAAAATGGCAATAAACACATACTTATCAATAATTACTTTAAAGGTAAAGGACCTAAATGCTCCACGAAAAGACATAAGGTGACACAGTGGATGAAAAAAAAAGATTCATCTCAATACTGCCTACAAACAATTCATAAGAAAACAATGCCTTAAATAACACATTGAACCAGATGGACATAACAGATATATACAGATCATTCTATCCAAAACAACACAATACACATTCTTTTCAAGTGCAGATGGAATATTTTCCAGAATAGATCACATATTAGGCCACAAAACCAGCCTCAATAAATTTAAGAAGATTGAAATCAAACCATGTACTTTTTCAGAAAACAATGATATCAAACTGGAAATAAATCCTAAGAAAAATACTGGTAAAAACACAAACACATGAAGACTAAACAACATGATACCAACCAAAAAATCCCATGGGTCAATGAAGCAATCAAAGGAGAAATTTAAAAAAAAATACATGGATTCAAATTAAAATGAAAATATACTTGTCCAAAATATTTGGGACACTGTGAAAGCAGTTCTAAGTGGGCAACATACAATGATACAGGCCTACCTCAAGAAGCAAGAAAAAAGCTTAAATAAGCAATCTAACATTGCACCTAAAGTCACTATATAAACAAAGCCTGAAATGAGTGGATGAAAGGAACTAAAGAGGGAGGGGCAAGATGGTGAAGTAGGGAGCTCCGTACCTGCACTCGCGCCCAGGCATCACACTGAAAAGATCTGAAGCCATAGGAAACCGTACCACACCCAAGAGATTGGGAGAGAAAGGACGCAGACTCCACTGAGAAAGACTTCTAACGTGAGTGCGAACTGGGGAAGTAAAAATCGGGCCTGGATTGGAGACTGGACAGATAGGCCACCCCCTCTGTGGGGAGTGAGAGGGGAAAAAGAGAGTCCGAAACAGAAAAACCTCCGCTCGGAGGAAAAACCTCCGCTCGGGGT
>NW_024085510.1:0-1224 GCF_003009895.1 Hyaena hyaena | reverse complement strand
CAAGTACAGAAATGAAACAACCAAGGCCTCAACAATAGAGACCAAGAGACCTCGTTCAAAGAACACTTCCTGGACAAGTCTTCGACAGTCAAAGAGCCTTCTTTGGTACAGTAGCACTCGCAGGTGCAGAGTGCACAACAACTTTTAAAACTAACAAGAGATAAAAGCTAACCAAAATGATGAAACGGAAGAACTTTCCTCCAAATTCCAGGAAGAACTGACAGCTAAAGAACTGCTCGAAACAGATATAAACAACATAACTAAGCAAGAATTTAGAAAAATAGTCATAAAATTAGTCGCTGGGCCTGAAAAAGGCATGGAAGACATCAGAGAAACTGTTGCTTAAACTGAAGACTACGGAGCTTAAAAATAGTCGTGATAAATTAAAAGATGCTATAAATGAGATGCATAATAAAATGCACGGATCGAGGAAGCAGAAAGGAGAAAGGAAGCTGAGAAAAAGAGAGATAAACTGTTCCAGGAACAAGAAAAAAAGAGTCCGAGAGCTCCATGATACAAACGGAATACTGCCCATATCATAGGAATTCCAGAAGAGGAAGAGAGAGGGAAAGGCGCTGAAGGAGTTCTTGAGCAAATTATAGCAGAGAACTTCCCCAATCTGGGGAAGGAAGTAAACACTGAAATCCAAGAGGCACAGAGAACTCCCCTCAGACGTAACTTGAATCGATGTTCTGCACGACATATCATAGTGAAACTGGCAAAATATAAGGACACAGAGAGAATTCAGAGTGGTGAGAGATCTGTCTACTGGAACTTGGCAGGCCGGTAAAGAATGGCAGGAAATCTTCAATGTGATGAAGGGAAAAAATATGCAGCCAGGAATCTATCCAGCAAGCCTGTCATTCAGAATAGAAGGAGAGCTAAAAGTCTTTCCAAATAAAAATGGAAAGAATTCATCACTACAAAACCAGTCCTATAATAAATCCTGAGGGGGACTCTCTAAGGGAAATGTTGCAAGGAGCGGAAGACACCAGAGACACCACAACAAGCATGAATCCTATAAAAGACACAGTGACTCTAAACCCATGTATTTCAACAATAACACTGAATGTAAATGGGCTAAATGCCCCAATCAAAAGACAGAAGGTATCAGAATGGATAAAAAACAGAATCCATCTATTTGCTGTCTACCAGAAACGCAGTTTAGACTGGAGGACACCCCAGATTGGAAGTAAGGGGATGGAGAAATATCTATCATGCTAC
>NW_024085509.1:0-1224 GCF_003009895.1 Hyaena hyaena | reverse complement strand
GATTATATACCAGGGAGCAGGAATCTTGGGAGTCAACTTAGAATTCTGCCTACCACAAGGGAATAAGAAATCTCTAATAGTTAAAACAGTGTGATACTAGTAATAAATAGGTCAATATTGATCAATTGGTGAATATATCTGAGTTGAAAGTCCAGGAATAAACCTTAAAAGATGAATACATAGAACATGAGAAAGGTGATTTTCAAGTAATTGAGAAAAACAATTATTCTACAAGTGGTATTGGAACAAATTGGTAACCAAATGAAAAAAGTAGATTAGGATTCTATATCATCTACATAAAGTCACCCTACCTGCTATAACAAACCCAAATTCTCAGTGATTTAACACAACTAAGGTTTGTTCCTGTGAATATAAAAGGCAATTGGCTGTTACCGTTGTACAATTTTCCATGTGGTCATTCAGAGACACAAACTCTGTTCATGTGGATATTCTCTAGAGCTGAACTGTCCAATATTTTGATCCTTGGCTCATACGACTGTGGAGTACCTGGAATGTCACCATTGTTAAGTGAGATGTGCAGTAAGTATAAAATATGCATCATATTTCAAAGGCATAGTATGAAAAGAAAGGAAAAACTCATACATTTTATAGTGATTATTCAAATGAGTATATTTTAGGCACGTATTTGTTTAAATAAAATAGATTATTGTAATTAACTTTGCCTGTTTCTGTTTGCTTAATATGGTACTAGGAAAATGTACAATGATAAATATGTTTCACTTTTATGGCTCATATATATTTCTATTGGACAGCACTGTTCTAGATCCCCAGTCTTCTCCATAGCAAGTGGACATGGCAGATAGGGAAAGAGAAAGGATGAGGGAGTCTCATTACTCCCCTCACATTCCATTAGCCAGGGCTCAGTCACATGTCCACACCTAACTTCAAGAAAAGAGGAAAAATGTAGTCTAGCTTTGTAGCTAAGAAGGGCAAATAGCTTTGGGTTAATAACTAGTCAGTCTCTTGCACAAATCCCTAACTCACACCTTATATCAACATTAATTATGATGAAAGGGTAAAATATTTAAAAGGAAGGAAGAGAGGAAAGGAGGGAGGAAGGAAGGGAAGAAGAAGAAAACATGGAAGAATTTTTCTAATTTTAAAAAAATATTTTAAAAATATTTTAAAAATAAGGTTCAGAAATATTTCTCGGAATTATTTTAAAAATAATCTCAGAATGAAGACAGCCTTTCTAACTTTGCC
>NW_024085508.1:0-1224 GCF_003009895.1 Hyaena hyaena | reverse complement strand
CACTCTGGTTATCAAAGCATCTATGGGAAATATCTTGGGTGATAAAGTCTCTGATTTCTTTTCTGAGTCCCCATCTTGGCTGTAGAAGAAACTACAATTTTATAGCTACAATGATCAAATTTTAATAAAATGAATCTTCTGATTTAGACACTCAGACAGAGGAAGACCGCTTGAATCAGGCCTGAATATCTGTCAAGAAAAATATCTTGGCTCATCTCTCTTCCCTCCCACCCTCTGCGTTTAGGGTCAATTGCCTGGACCTGGGATACACATCAGGAGCAAATCTTTAGTTCAGACAAGATGAGAATTTGTAATGCTTTTAAAAAATGACAACAGGGTTTAGTTTGCTTAGCATAATCTAACTAAATTATCCTATTCAGATCTTCTACATATTTTTTTTTACTTCTTTTGCTTTTGATTGAGTTATAGAGATCTCCCTCCCTCCCAATGTCTCCTTCCATCCTTCTCCCATCATCCCTCCTCTCTCTTTCTCTCCCTATCTCTGTCTCTATTTCTCTTTCTCCCAACTAAAATTATAAGTATGCTCACTGTTCAAGTCAGCCAACCATACTTCCTTTTATAACAACATGAAAGATGGGGAATACCTCTCTCCTACTTGAACATAAATTAACTCAGAAAATACCAACCAAAATTTGACAACATGAGAGTCCCTTCCTAATAATAAGCCTTAATACAATAGTATTAAAAAAAAAACACAGCAAGCTAGTTCTGTGACACTGATGTCCACGTCCACTGCATTTCTACCAGCACCATACTCTTGCAAGGAAGCCAAGGATATAACACAACTGTCATATCTAAATATTTGAAAAAAATATCTGGGGTCAGAAATCACCATTTGGCCATAAATTAAAGACAAGCTGGATTTATAAGTTGCAGCCTGTGGTGAAAGTCTCGGAACCAGGGCAAAACGAAGGCAGTTGTCTATATCCAACAGTCTTTTCCCAGAACTAAACCCGACTGAAAATCTTCCAGAAGAGATTTTGAGCAAATTTCTTTCAGGAGTCAGTCTTCCAAAGATTTCTCAAAAGGCTCTTATGAAGTCTGAGACAGTGAACTCAGTTCTCTCTCTGTCCAACTGCAATTCCACTGCTGGATATCATCTTGAAATTAGAACAAAAATTCTAAATTTTTTAATGTTTATTTATTTTTGAGAGACAGAGCATGAGCAGGGAAGGGGCAGAGAGAGAGGGAGACACAGGATCC
>NW_024085507.1:0-1225 GCF_003009895.1 Hyaena hyaena | reverse complement strand
TCAGAATTGGACCCACAAATGGATGGCCAACTAATCTTTGACAAAGCAGGAAAGAGTATCCAATGGAAAAAAAAAGACAGCCTCTTTAACAGATGGTGCTGGGAGAACTGGACAGCAACATGCAGAAGAATGAAACTAGATCTCTTTCTCACACCATACACAAAAATAAACTCAAAATGGATCAAGGACCTGAATGGGAGACAGGAAACCATCAAAACCCTAGAGGAGAAAGCAGGAAACAACTTCCTTGACCTCCACCGCAGCAATTTCTTACTTGATACATCCCCAAAGGCAAGGGAATCAAGAGCAAACATGAACTACTGGGACTTCATCACCATAAAAAGCTTCTGCACAGCAAAGGAAACAATCCATAAAACTAATAGGCAACGGACAGAATGGGAAAATATAGTTGCAAATGACATATCAGATAAAGGGCTAGCATCCAAAATCTATAAGGAACTCACCAAATTCCACACCTAAAAAACAAATAATCCAGTGAAAAAATGGTCAGAAGACATGAACAGACACTTCTCCAAAGAGGACAACCAGATGGCCAACAGACACATGAAATGATGGTTAGCATCCCTCATCATCAGGGAAATGAAGATCCAAACCACACTGAGATACCACCTCATGCCAGTCAGAGTGGCAAAAATGAACCTATCAGGGGACTCTAGATGCTGGTGAGGATGTGGAGAAATGGGCACCTTCCTACACTGTTGGTGGGAATGTAAACGGGTGCAGCCCCTGTGGAAAACAGTATGGAGGTTCCTCAAAAAATTAACAATACAACTCCCCTATGACCCAGCAATAGTACTGCTAGGAATTTACCCAAGAGATAGAGGAGTGCTGATGCATAGGGGTACATGTACCCCAACGTTCATAGCAGCACTCTCAACAATAGCCAAACATGGAAAGAACCTAAGTGTCCATCAACTGATGAATGGATAAAGAAGATGTGGTTCATGTATACAATGGAATACTACATGACAATGAGAAAGAATTAAATCTGGCCATGTATAGCAACATGGATGGAACTTGACACTATAATAAGTCAGGCAGAGAGGGACAGACACCATATTCATTCACTTATACATGGATCAGGAGAAACTTAACGGAGGACCATGAGGGAAGAGAAGGGGAAAAATAGTTGGGGAGAGGGAGGGAGGCAAACCATGAGAGACTCTTGAATGCTGAGAACAAACTGAGGGCTGATGGGGGTGGG
>NW_024085506.1:0-1225 GCF_003009895.1 Hyaena hyaena | reverse complement strand
AGTCTGTGACTCCCTCTCTCTCTGACCCTCCCCTGCTCATGCTCTCTCTCTCCTAGAAATAAATAAAACATAAAAAAAAAATTTTTTTTTTTAAAAAAGAATTGGAGCATAAGCTATAAGCAACACCTCTGTATGGAGCATTATAATTTATTTAATAAGTCCCTACTGATTACTTTTTTACATTTATCTCATTAAATAGCATTATAGGCTTTTCTCACTTGGTTTGATTCCTTCTGTAGGATGAATTCATAAAAGTGGAATTATACAGTCTACATTTTGACAGATACTGCCAAATTTCCCCCCTAGACATGATATTTACACTCTCAATAATTGTAACCAATTATACAAAATTCCACACACCAAGGGTACCTATGTAGTTGATGACTTGAGGCCCTTCCATTTACCCCACCTTCCCATCCCAATACTAGGCCAGTTAATATTCTGGAGATTCTAGGGGCACCTGGGTGGCTCAGTCGGTTGGGCAGCTGACTTCGGCTCAGGTCATGATCTCATGATTCGTGGGTTCAAGCCCTGCATCGGGCTCTGTGCTGACAGTTCAGAGCCTGGAGCCTGTTTCAGATTCTGTGTCTCCCTCTCTCTGACCGTCCTCTGCTCACGTTGCCTCTCTCTCTCAGAAATAAATAAAATGTTAAAAAAATATTCTGGAGATTCTAGAGAGCTCTCTTTCCTTAATGCTCAACAGTTGCCCTAATGAACATTCTAATTCCCTTTCTTAAGCATGAAACCTTGCTAAAACCTAGCCTGTTTAGCTGAAGCCCTAATACCCTGTCTGGTTTGAGCCAGTCTTCTTCATCTTCTTCTTCTTTTTTAAAGGTTTTATTTTTTTAAAGTAATCTCTACACCCAACTTGAGGCTCAAACTCACAACCCCAAGACCAAGAGTTGCACGCTCTACTGACTAAGCCAGCCAGGTGACCCAAGCCAGTCTTCTAGAACTGAATACTTGCAATCTGGCCCACTAGCAAGGATCCAGGCATGTAAGGCATGTTACAAATGGACTCCTCATGGGGCACCTGGGTGGCTTAGTCGGTTAAGCGTCCGACTTTCGCTTAGGTCATGAACTCGCGGTTCGTGGGTTCGAGCCCCACATCGGGCTCTGTGCTGACTGCCAGCTCAGAGCCTGGAGCCTGTTTCAGAGTCTGTGTCTCCCTCTCTCTCTGACCCTCCCCTGCTCACGCTGTCTCTCTCTCTCTCTCCTAGAAATA
>NW_024085505.1:0-1225 GCF_003009895.1 Hyaena hyaena | reverse complement strand
TAAAATATGTGGCACAAACAGAACTATGTAAAGTGTTCAGATGTGAGCGATACAGTAGTAATCGGTGAACAAGATGTTGTAGAGAAGTACAGAGGCTTAAGTTGGTCCTTGAAGGGTTGACAGAATTTGAGTAATCAGGAAGAAGGATAGTCTGGGTTAGGTAAAAATGTAGCATAATATGTCTTTTTTTTAGTGAAGAAATTGTCAGTGAGTGCATACTGAATAGGAATAGGAATAAATTTTTTTAATGTTTATTTATTTTGAGAGAGAGAGAGCTGGGGAGGGGAAGAGAGAGGGAGAGAGAAAATCCCAAACAGGCTCTGTGTTATCAGCACAGATAACATAAATGGCAAATCCATCTGTTTTTAAAACTTGTCAATGGTAGAAAACAGTGATAGAAACAATTGAAAATGTACTAGAAATATGTCTATAAATATATTCTGAATGAGAGATGTGGGGTGTCATATTTGTGTTCAGTGCTTTCTATGAAATGATGAGGCTCTGCTTCAAATACCTGAGGCAGGAGAAATTAGTAAATTGTAAAGCATCTGATTTGATTTTTCTCCTTCAGAGCTCTTCCCCTTTGTTCTCCATTCTATGCCACAGACCAAGACCTTCTTTTCCTTTTACTACATGATAATAGTGTGTAGCCAGTACTTTTGGTATTTTCATAGTTTTTCTAAGTTGGAGGATTTAAATCTTTGGAGGATAATAGGCTTTCTTTTAGGCTGTAGTTTGCATGAAGATGTGAAGATAAGGGACCATGAATATCAGTGTTAGAAGACATTTATCACTTACCTAGACAACTTTTTAGGTTTCCTTTTCTGTTATTATGTCAAAAAGATTTCTGAGATATCTCCTTCCTAGCTTCTTAACTAGAAGATGAGGACACAGCCCAGATTAATGATTTTATATTCACACTGACCTGAGTTCAATTAACAGCTCCTCCATCATGGTGGTCTAACCTACCCAACCCTCAACTGTATCATCTTTTTTTTTTTTTAATTTTTTTTAATGTTTTATTTATTTCTAGGAGAGAGAGAGAGAGAGAGACAGCGTTAGCAGGGGAGGGTCAGAGAGAGAGGGAGTCACAGACTCTGAAGCAGGCTCCAGGCTCTGAGCTGTCAGCACAGAGCCCGACGCGGGGCTCGAACCCACGAACCGCGAGATCATGACCTAAGCGAAAGTCGGACGCTTAACCGACTAAGCCACCCAGGCGCCCCAC
>NW_024085504.1:0-1225 GCF_003009895.1 Hyaena hyaena | reverse complement strand
CAGTGCTACATTAGCACAGCATGCCTAGATCCCAGTGCCCTGTGCACAAGCCTCTGTGATGGTAGGTCCTAGATGGACTAGCAAGGCCGATTCATCTAGGGCTCCCAGGACTGCTGACCCAGGTCAAAAGTGAAAGACCCATCTCCCTCCAAATTTCAGAATTTCCTGTTCATTCCATTAAAGAAAACGCTGACATGGACACGTTGGTATGCTTTGGAGCTGTTGTGCCAGAGGCCACTTGAGAAGTGAAACCCTCCCTCATCCTCCTCCTTGGAAGACGCTTAGTGGACGAGGCAGTGCAGAGAGAAACTCCTCCAGAGTCAATTCCCGGCAGGTGCAAAACACCCGTTTCTGTAGTTGGGTCACTGTCAGCTTGGAGCGACTATGAAAGACAGAGATGATATGGCTTATGTTCTGCAGGGCAGACAAGAGCTCTGCTGTTTAGCTAGCAAGTTAGAAAAGGAAGGTATGAAAGGAACAGCTTGCGGTGCCCTGAATGTACGATCCTCCAAAATATGTGGTCATCTGTGTTTGGAATTGGCCTTCTCACATCTCTGTGGCTGTTGAGGTAGACGGAGAGGAAGGAAGCAGGGTTTCCAGAAAGGACAAAGTGCTTTCATTTGGCTTGAACTACACACAGCAAGACAAGTGAGGTTCCACCTGGAGTCCCCCACATTCTCTGCTGCTTTTGGACTCTGACCAGCATATTTTGTTCATCACCTCTTCCTCATGTTGGAATTCATGAGTGCTGGGGCCAACGTTTCATCCACAGGGTGCTGAATCCTTCACAATTATAAAAAGGTTGTAAGGGCCTATTGATGTCCTCACAGGCTACAAAGCCTTTGTCAACCCCTTTCTTTTCTGACTCAAAAGCAGAGGACACCACAAGCTCCTGCAGGTCATGGCTTCATTTCAGAACTATGAAGTCAAGAGTATTTAAAGATCTCAACTCAGGCAGGCAGCCCACATTGTCTACTTGCAGGGCTACCCTGGGTTTCAAGGTGTGGGTTCAAATGGAAAGTGAAAGAATGGTTTTCAGAGGCAGACAGGAGGCCCCAGCAGCTGGGGTGCTGGCTTTGCATGCATGCTACATTTGGGAGTCCCAGCAGGCCAGCATAGACACATGCTGGGAGGAGTGTCCTCGGGGCCACACACTTATTTGCTTGCACTTCAGGGCATCTACCTGTGTCTTTATGTCTTTCCCATGCGAAATTGGATGAGAGAA
>NW_024085503.1:0-1226 GCF_003009895.1 Hyaena hyaena | reverse complement strand
AAGCTAGAACAAACTATCCTAAAATTTGTATGGAACCACAAAACACCCCGAATAGCCAAAGTAATATTGAAGAAGAAAACCAAAATGGGAGGTATCACCATCCCAGACTTTAGCCTCTACTACAAAGCTGTCATCATCAAGATAGTATGGTATTGGCACAAAAACAGACACATAGACCAATGGAATAGAATAGAGAACCCAGAATTGGATCCACAAATGCATGGCCAATTAATCTTTGACAAAGCGGGAAAGAGTATCCAATGGAAAATAGACAGCTTCTTTAACAGATGGTGCTGGGAAAACTGGACAGCAACATGCAGAAGAATGAAACTAGATCATTTTCTCATACCACACACAAAAATAAACTCAATATGGATGAAGAACCTGAATGTGAGAAAGGAAACCATCAAAACCCTAGAGAAGGAAGCAAGAAACAACCTCCTTGACCTCAACCACAGCAATTTCTTATTTGACACATTCCCAAAGGCAAGGGAATCAAGAGCAAAAATGAACTAATGAGACATCATCAAGATAAAAAGCTTCTGCACGGCAAAGGAAACAATCAATAAAGCTAATAGACAACCAACAGAATGGGAAAAGATAGTTGCAAATGACATACCAGATAAAGGGCTAGTATCCAAAATCTATAAGGAACTCACCAAACTCCACACTCTAAAAACAAATAATCCAGTGAAGAAATGGGCAGAAGACATAAACAGACACTTCTCCAAAGAGGACATCCAGATGGCCCACAGACACATGAAATGATGCTCAGCGTCCCTCATCATCATCAGGGAAACGCAGATCAAAAACACACTGAGAAACCATCTCACACTGGTCAGAGTGGCTAAAATGAACAAATCAGGAGACTCTAGATGCTGGCGAGGATGTGGAGAAACGGGCACCCTCCTACACTGTTGGTGGGAATGTAAACTGGTGCAGCCCCTCTGGAAAACAGTGTGAAGGTGCCTCAAAAAAATTAACAACAGAACTACCCTATGACCCAGCAATAGCACTGCTAGGAATTTACCCAAGGGATATGGGAGTGCTAATGCATAGGGGCACGTGTACCCCAATGTTCATAGTAGCACTCTCAACAATAGCCAAATCATGGAAAGAGCCTAGGTGTCCCTCAACTGATGAATGGATCAAGAAGATGTGGTTTATCTATACAATGGAATACTACATGGCAATGAGAAAGAATGAAATCTGGCCATGTGTAGCAA
>NW_024085502.1:0-1226 GCF_003009895.1 Hyaena hyaena | reverse complement strand
TTGTTTGTTTTTCGGGCGTGTAGTTTGGTGAGTTCCTTATAAATTTTGGATATTAACCCTTTGTCTGATATGTCATTTGCAACTATCTTTTCCCATTCCGTTGGTTGCCTATTAGTTTTGTGGGTTGTTTCCTTTGCCGTACAGCTTTTAATCTTGATGAGGTCCCAATCGTTTATTTTTGCTCTTGATTCCCTTGCTGGGGGATATGTCAAGTAAGAGGTTGCTGCGGTGGAGGTCAAGGAGGTTGTTTCCTTCTTTCTCCTCTAGGGTTTTGAAGATTTCCTGTCTCACATTCAGGTCCTTTATCATTTTGAGTTTATTTTTGTGTGTGGTGTAAGAAATTGATCTAGTTTCATTCTTCTGCACGCTGCTGTCCAGTTCTCCCATCACCATCTGTTAAAGAGGCTGTCTTTTTTCCATTGGATATTCTTTCCTACTTTGTAAAAGATTAGTTGGCTGTATACGTTTGGGTCCAGCTCTGAGTTCTCAATTCTATTCCATTGGTCTATGTGTCTGTTTTTGTGCCAATACCATACTGTCTTGATGATGATAGCTTTGTAGTAGAGGCTAAAGTCTGGGATGGTGATACCTCCCGTTTTGGTTTTATTTTTCAGTACTACTTTGGCTATTCGGGGTCTTTTGTGGTCCCATACAAATTTTAGGATAGTTTGTTCTAGCTTTGAGAAGTATGCTGGTGCAATTTTGATTGGAATTGCATCGAATGTGTAGATTGTTTTGGGTAGTAATGACATTTTAACTATATTTATTCTTCCTATCCAAGAACATGGAATGTTTTTCCATTTCTTTGTGTCTTCTTCAATTTCCTTCATAGTTTTCTATAGTTTTCATTGTACAGTTCTCTTGTATCCTTGGTTAGGTTTATTCCTAGGTATTTTATGGTTTTTTTGTGCAATTGTGAATGGGATCAGCTTCTTGATTTGTCTTTCTGTTGCTTCATTGTTGGTGTACAAAAATGTAACCGATTTCTATACATTGATTTTGTACCCTGCAACTTTACTGAATTCTTGGATCAGTTCTAGTAGGCTTCTGGTGGAGTCGACCGGGTTTTCTATGTAGAGTATCATGTCATCTGCGAAAAGTGAAAGTTTGACTTCTTTGCCAATTCTGATGCCTTTGATTTCCTTTTGTTGTCTGATGGCTGATGCTAGGACTTCCAGCACTATGTTAAACAGCAGTGGTGAGAGTGGACATCCCTGTCGTGTTCC
>NW_024085501.1:0-1226 GCF_003009895.1 Hyaena hyaena | reverse complement strand
GTCTGGGAGAGGGAGATGGCAGAGCAGAGCAAGGAGGTCGCCTACTTGAAACAAGGGTGTGGGAGCTTGACATGTGTTTAATGGAGGTTTTGAGAGATGATAGTGTTGCTGTTTAGTGTGTAGTAGAGGAGGTGGTGTTGCAACTCTTATGGAAGTCTATTCTTTTTCTGTATCCACGACTGGATGTGTCAGAAGGAAAGAGGCTGCCTAAGGAACACAAGAGGCAGAAACCAGTGCCTGGAAGGGCAGAGACGCAGGCCCTCCAAGGAGAGGTAAGGAGCACATGGTGACGTGCAGCAGCCTGACTTCTGCTGCGCAGCCTGTTCCTGTGGGTGATCATCGTGTGGCCTGGAAAGAACCACAAGCACTAAGGACAGCAGGTGCTCTGAAGGGGTGACAGGAGGGTGTTCTCCTCTGCTGCCCCCGGGCAGCCAGGCACCTGTCCCTGTGACTGGTGGAGCTCATGCCCCTCCCCTGACTGAGGACCCTCCCACCTTCTCCAGCATCCCCCCACCTGAAGAGATGAGCCTGGAGGGGATGACAGGACATGGGCCTCATCCTCCTTCCCACCTTGACTCAATGTGAAGACTTTATGTTAGTTTATTTGAGGAGAAGGTCATCTAGTTACGATTTTAACGTTCTTTATTTTTGTTTTATTTTCTTGTGAACCATAGCCCTCTCTTCCTAAATTCAAATGCAGTATATCTTAGTCCTCTGGTGTTATCAGTACAACTCTGCAGCTTCACTGCTAACTTCCCATAGTTTTCCTTTCCTCAATAGTGTAATATTAACCTAAATACATTTGTATTCAGAAATAGTTATATAATAACTGTTCACATGTGGAACGCAGAGTATAGATAAGCAGAAAGATTGGAGAGTCTACCTGGAGCCTGAAGAAACATAGCTGTCTTCAGGATTCATTGATGACATACACCAAATCAGTATTCTCAGTTTATTCTTTTTAAAGTTTATTTTCAAATACAGTGAATATGTCTGGGAGGGATGGAGAGAGAGGCAGGAGAGAGAATCCCAAGCAGGCTCCACATGGGCAGTGAGGAGCCCAATGGTGGGCTCAAACTCAGAAGCCATGAAGTCATGACTTGAGCTGAAATCAAGAGTTGGATGCCTAACTGACTGAGCCACACGGGTGTCTTTATATTTATTCTTAATCTGTAATGAAATGGTGATTTCCCATGATGTACACTGAGAAACCTCTGTTTTACTGA
>NW_024085500.1:0-1227 GCF_003009895.1 Hyaena hyaena | reverse complement strand
CGTGCAAACATATGGTATTTGTCCTTCTCTGCCTGACTTATTTCGCTCAGCAGAACACCCTCAAGGTCCATCCATGTTGCTACACATGGCCAGATGTCATTCTTTCTCATTGCCGTATTTTATTTTACTTTTTAACATTTATTCATTTTTGAGAGACCGAGCATGAGTGGGGAAGGGTCAGAGAGAGGGAGACACAGAATCCAAAGCAAGCTCCAGGCTCTGGGCTGTCAGCACAGAGCCTGATGTGGGGCTCGAACTCACGAACCATGAGATTATGACCTGAGCCAAAGTCAGATGCTTAACCAACTGAGCCACCCAGATGCCCCCAAATGTTTCAAATAATCAAAACAGAATGAGTAGTCTAATTTAAAAAATGACAACTCCTCAACCCTTTCCAGAATTAACGAATGTTGACTCACTGCTTTATTAACTTTAAATCTTTCTGCAAAATAATATGCATAGAGAAGGCATCTCTCCATTTAAGTCTTTTCTTTCCCAACATGGTGCTTGCACTTGGCGATATTCCTGCTTGCCTAGGAACCAACATTTCATTGCCTTCTTACCGCATCATTTCCATCAGGTTCATTAGCAATATGGAACTCAGAAATGAAACAGGCATTCTAGAATTTCTTCTCATGGAAGTGACAGAGAATCCAGATATGCAGTCCCTCGTCTTCAGCCTGTTCCTGTTCATATATCTGGTCACCATCCTGGGAAACCTGCTCATCATCCTGGCCGTCATCTTGGACTCCCACCTCCACACCCCCATGTACTTCTTCCTCTTCAACCTGTCTTTTGTTGACATCTGTTTCACCTCCACCACCATCCCAAAGATGATTGTGAATATCCAGACACAGAGCAAGTCCATCAGTTACACAGGCTGCCTCACCCAAACCTGCTTTGTCCTGGTTTTTGCAAGTTTGGACAGTTGTATTCTTTCAGTAATGGCCTATGATCGCTGTGTGACCATTTGTCATCCACTGAGGTACACAGTCATCATGAACCCCCATTTCTGTGGCCTTTTGATTCTTCTTTCTCTGTTTATTAGCATTGTGGATGCCCCAATGCACAGTCTGATGGTGTTGCCACTGACCTTCTGCACAGACCTCGAAATCCCTCTCTTCTGTGAAGTAGTTCAGGTCATCAAGCTTGCATGTTCTGACACCCTCATCAATAACATCCTGATATATTTTGCAGCTAGCGTATTTGCTGGTATCCCTGTATGTG
>NW_024085499.1:0-1227 GCF_003009895.1 Hyaena hyaena | reverse complement strand
TTCAGTCTGTGACTCCCTCTCTCTCTGACCCTCCCCTGCTCACGCTGTCTCTCTCTCTCTCCTAGAAATAAATAAAAACATTTAAAAAAAATAAAAATAATAATAAAATTTAAATTGTTCTAGTGTACACCTACATTCCAGATTGATTCTGCATACTTTTTCAATATTAAACTGATCATACTAAAAATTCAAATATGACCTATATTAGTAGAGGCCTAAAAACAAAGAAAAAATTTCTTAAATTTATAATTTTGTGTGTTTCTCATTAAAAATACTCATTCTTGTACCTAGCATTCTATTTTTAATTTTATATATTTTTCCTTCAAGTGGGCCTCCAACACCACATGAGTCTCAAGCCACTTAAAGCCTGGATCTACTTCTGGTTTGAGTAACAAAAGGTTTGAGAGGACGAGAGCTCTGGCACTGGCCAGTGGGGACGCTCCCTCTCCCTGCCTCAGCAGCCAGCGCTGTTCCAGGAAGGGGTGGCCTCTGAGTAAGGCGCAGGGGAGATGTGTACTGTTCGAGAAAAGGACACCTCCCTAGTGAGAAGCCATTGAGATTTTAGGCTTGTTTGTTGCTGAAGCATAATCCAGCTCACACAGACCAGGGAGGGAACTCTGGCATACTGTTAAATTTCACATGTCCTCGGTCTCTAGCACAGAACTGCGTGTTTTACAAGACGAACATGTCACTCACTCTTTTTCTTTTTTTTTCTTAAGGTTATTTATTTTGAGAGCGAGCATGTGCACAAGTGAGGGAAGGGCAGAGAGAGTGAGGGAGAGGGAGAGAGAGAATCCCAAGCAGAATATGGGGTTTGAATCACGAACTGCGAGACCATGCCCTGAGCCAAAGCTGGACACTTAACTGAGCCACCCAGGTGCCCCCGTTACCCACTCTTAAAGACACCAGATCCAAATGGTTTGACGGACTCTTACCAGATCGTCAAGGTAAAGCTATAGACATAATGACCATGTGACTTAAACATTTAAAACAAAAGCATAAAATATTTGGAATTTCAGGAATCCATCTACGTGGTAGGACTGTGGATAGATTGTGTGTGTGTGTGTGTGTGTGTGTATGTGTGTGTGTGTGTGTGTGTTGGCTTCTTCCTCTTTTTCTTTTTTAAGATTTTATTCTTTTTTTTTTTTAATTTTTTTAATGTTTTATTTATTTCTAGGAGAGAGAGAGAGAGAGAGACAGCGTGAGCAGGGGAGGGTCAGAGAGAGA
>NW_024085498.1:0-1227 GCF_003009895.1 Hyaena hyaena | reverse complement strand
TTATTATTGTGTAACTTCATGTGCCCTCCTTTGGGTTGATTTTGTTAAGGGACTCTATGTGGCTCCTGGATCTGAACTTCTGTTTTCCTACCCAGATTCAGGAATATTTCACTTATTTTTTCTTCAAATAAATTTTATGCCCCCTCTTCTCTATGTTTCTCTTCCAGTATCTCTATAATGTGAAAGTTATTATGCTTGATGTTGTCATTGAATTCCCTAAGTCTATTCTCATTTTGCTTTATCTTTTTCTCTCACTTGCACACCTTGATTATTCTCACTACTCTGTACTCTAGGTCACTGATCTTTTCTTCTGCTTTCTCTGGTCTACTATATATTCCATCTAGTATATTTCAAATATCTCTTATTGTGTTCTTCATCTCTGATGATTTTTTTAAATATTTCAGTTTATGGTTTCATTGATGTCCTCTACTCTTTTCTCAAGATCAGTGAGTATCATTTTCATCATTCAAATTTTTTGTCAGACATCGGACTTATGTCCATTTCACTTAGATATCTTGATATGCTTTTGACCTTTCGTTTAATTTGAGTTATATTCCTCTGTCTACTCATTTTGTCTAACTCTCTGTGTCTATTTTTGTGTATTAAGAAAATCAGCTTCATCTCCTGTTCCTGAATACGGAGGACAAGATGCACACTTTTCACAATATGTTGCTGGTCCTTTGCCACTGGGGATATCCTTACATGGCTGAGAACAGTATTGGCCAAGGCCACTCTGCAAAGCATGCATGGATGGAGTGTGCATTTTTCATGAGGTGCACTTGTCCTAGAGTACACAGTGAGGAGATCATGTTCACAATCTTTGCACTGGTATTCCTGGGGAATGGAACCACAGCACCAGAACTAGGGCACATCGAGCAGTAGGGACTGTGCAAAGTAGTGAATGACAGCAACACATCAGTTTCCATAGTTGGGCCTGTGTTCACACTCAGGGGCAGAGTGGGCAATGACACCAGGCAGCTCCTTTGTTCTGGGAGTTGTCTCTCAGTGATCTCTGGCTCTCTTAGATATGCTCTGTGATTAGTAAATATGTGTCCCTCCTGAATGCATCAGGTGTTTTTCAATTGCTGCTTATGGGCTGTATCTGTATGGGCTTGTATTGTGCTATCTCTTTAAAGGCAAACTTAGTTTGCTATTGCCATCCTAGCTCTCCCAGAGCTGATCCTGTTGCGGACGAAATGACACAGAGGACAAGACACACACAAAAGA
>NW_024085497.1:0-1228 GCF_003009895.1 Hyaena hyaena | reverse complement strand
CCTTCATTTTAAAAAAATTATGATTTATCAATGTTTACATTGTGTCTTCAAAACTTTGAGAGTTAGAAAAGCCTTCTCCAAAATTATAGGAGAATTGACTCATAGTTTCGGCCAGTACTTTCATGGTTTCCTCTTTATACTTACATCTTAGTCAGGTGGAATATTTGTTAATAAATTGTGAGAGATATAGAATTAACTTTACTTTTTTCAGCTTCTTATCCCACTACCATTTCTTTTAAAGTTCCTAGTGATTTGAGATAATATAAAAGATTCTCACAGTCTCTAAAAAAATAGCCAAAAAATGCCTCCTACACGATCTATCAAAATAGTCAAAGAAGATATGCATGGTAAATAGCACACTACTCTCAGTAAAAGGGGTGAAGGTGTATTCAATATAAAGGGGCATAGTCCCTTAGATGCACAGCACGTAGCCAAAAATGAGAGTGATAATGGCAGTGTAGAGCACCATGCTCAAGAAGACTAGAAAACTGTCACAGGAGCCTATCTTGAACCCAAATCTGGGACTTTTTTCTTATGTTTAAAGGTTCACTTGCATTTTATTTGTTTATTTGTTTACATTGACTTATCTATTGTCAAGTTAGCTAACATACAGTGTTTATGGTGTGCTCTTGCCTTTGGGAGTAGATTCCCATGATTCATCATTTACATACAACACCCAGTGTTGATCCCAACAAGTGCTCTCCTCAATGGCCATCACCCATTTTCCCCACCCCATGCCCCCCACTCCCTTCCATCCTTATTTTGTTCTCTGTATTTATTTTTTTAAATGTTTTATTTATTTCTGAGAGAGAGAGAGAGAGACAGCATGAGCAGGGAAGGTCAGAGAGCGAGGGAGACAGAATCTGAAGCGGGCTCCAGGCTCTGAGCTAGCTGTTAGCACTGAGCCTGATATGGGGCTAGAATCCACCAACCGTGAGATCATGACCTGAGTCAAAGTCGGACGCTTAACCAACTGAGCCACACAGGCTCCCCTTGTTCACTGTATTTAAAAGTCTCTTATGGTTTGCCTTCCTCTCTGTTTGTAACTATTTATATATATAAATACAGTTAGTGATTCATCACTTACATGTAACACCCAGTGCTCATCACACAAACTGCCTTCCTTAATGCCCATCATCCATTAGCCCATCCCCATCCACCTCCCCTCCAGCAACCCTCAGTTTGTTCTCTATAGTTAATAGTCTCATGGTTTGCCGCCCTATTTTTA
>NW_024085496.1:0-1228 GCF_003009895.1 Hyaena hyaena | reverse complement strand
GGGAGAGAGAGAGACAGCGTGAGCAGGGGAGGGTCAGAGAGACAGGGAGACACAGACTCCGAAACAGGCTCCAGGCTCTGAGCTGGCAGTCAGCACAGAGCCCGATGCGGGGCTCAAACCCATGAACCATGAGATCATGACCCAAGTGAAAGTCGGACGCTTAACCGACTAAGCCACCCAGGCGCCCCTAAAAAATGTTTCTTAAACAAATCCTGGCTGGGGGCACCTGGGTGGCTCAGTTGGTTAAACGTCTGACCAGTTCAGGTCATGATCTTGTGGTCCATGGGTTCCAGCCCTGCATCAGGCTCTGTGCTGACAGCTCAGAGTCTGGAACCTGCTTTAGATTCTGTGTCTCCCTCTCTCCACCCCTCCCCCACTCATGCTCAGTCTCAGTTTCTCAAAAATGAATAAATGTTAAAAAAAATTAAAAAAATAATCCTGGCTGGAGGGAAGAGACCATGTAATGGAAGTGGGCTGGGAAGAAGATAACAAAGGTTTAGAATGTGGGATGCTCTGGGAAATGATGCTGCCCCAGCCCTGTTGAACCAATTACAAATGTTTCTGAAATGGCATCACATTCTTTCTTTTCTCACCTGTGCTCCCGGTAGACTGGGGAAAGCAGGCGAGACTGTGGGGGCTGAAGGACTGCTAAGGATTAGAAATGTGGTTAAGTGGAGCAGAATCTCCATAGATTCTTCTCTTTGCTCACCTCTTCAAACTCTACTGAGAGGGAACCACAGAGGAAGTTCTCAATGGGGTGAGGTTTGTGGTTTTGATGTTTCTTAGAATTAATTGTGATGTTGTGGTCAGAGAGTCTGACAAACAGAAGAATGGACTCAAGTTGTGCTATTTCACTAATCCCTTAACTTTTCATGGTCTTTTGTTTTCCTCCTACAAAATGGAGATGATGACACTGGCTTTTGCAAATACTCCTAGGGTCTTTGGACAAATGAGATACAGATGTGAAAGCTTTGTTTTTATTTCTTGTGAAGCCTTAGCACTGTGTAAGAATAGGTGCTGTTACTATTGTCACTGATCTTGAAATTCTTTTACTTATGAGATGTCCTTTATGTTCTAGATATGTGAGTGTAGGTTGATTTTGAATTGCAGTTGTAGCTCATTTTATTTATTTATTTATCAATTTATTTATTTATTTATTTTTAAAAATATTTTTATTTATTTCTAGGAGAGAGAGAGTGTGAGCAGGGGAGGGTCAGAGAGAGAGGGA
>NW_024085495.1:0-1228 GCF_003009895.1 Hyaena hyaena | reverse complement strand
TTTTTCCAGTGAGAAGTTCCTATGCCCCAAGTTAAAGAGGTTGCTGTCTGTGTTCTTCTCTAGGAATTTGATGGTTTCCCATCTCATGTTTTGGTCTTTCATCCATTTTGTGTATGTTGTAAGAAAGTGGTCCAGTTTCATTCTTCTGCATGTTGCTATCCCATTTCCCCAATACTATTTGTTGAAGAGACTGTCTTTTTTTTTTTTTTTCTATTGGATATTTTTCTGCTTTGTCAAAGATTAGTTGACCATATAGTTGTGGGTCCATTTCTGAGTTTTCTATTCTGTTGCACTGATCTCTATGTCTGTTTTGGTACCAGGGCTATACTGTCTTGATGACTACAGCTTTGTAATGTAGCTTGAAGTCTGGGATGGTAATGCCTCCAGCATTGCTTTCTTTTTCAATAATACTTGGGCTATTTGGAGTCTTTTGTGGTTCCGTACAAATTTTAGAATTGTTTGTCCTAGTTCTCTGAAAAATGCTGGTGGCATTTTGATGAGGATTGCAGTAAATGCATAGATTGATTTTGGTGGTATAGACATTTTAATGATATTTATTCTTCCAATCCATGAGCATGGAATATTTTTCCATTTCTTTGTGTTGCCTTCAATTTCTTTCAGCAGTGTTCTATAGTTTTCAGAGTGCAGATCTTTTACCTCTTTGGTCAGTTTTATTCCTAGGTATCTGAAAGTGTGCACGTTATGATCTCAATTCTTTTATACTTTGAGGGCTGCTTTGTGACCCAGTATGTGATCCATCTTGGAGAATGTACTCTGTGCACTTGAGAGGAAAGTGAATTCCCTTTCTTTGGGATGTAAAGTTCTAAATATATCTGTTAAGTCCATCTGGTCCACTGTGTCATTCAGGGCCATTGTTTCTTTAGTGATTCTGTCTAGTTTATCTATCCATTGCTGTAAGTAGAGTATTAAAGTCCCCTGCAATTAGCACATTCTTATCAATAAGATTGTTTATGTTTGTGATTAATTGTTTTATATATTTGGGTGCTTCCGAATTTTGTGCGTAGATATTTATAATTGTTAGCTCTTCCTGATGGATGGACCCTGGAATTATTATATAATGCCCTTCTTCATCTCTTGTTACTGTCCTTACTTGAAAGTCTAGTTTGTCCTATATAAGTATGGCTACCCCAGCTTTCTTTTGACTTCCAGTAACATGATAATTAGTTCTCCATCCCCTCACTTTCAATCTCAAGGTGTCCTCGGGTCT
>NW_024085494.1:0-1228 GCF_003009895.1 Hyaena hyaena | reverse complement strand
CGAGATCATGACCTAAGCGAAAGTCGGACGCTTAACCGACTAAGCCACCCAGGAGCCCCTTATATTTTTTATTTCTTGATGCACCGGGCTGTATTGGCCGTTCAGAAATAGGATTAGTTATGTTTGGAGGGAGTGGCTTTATTTGGGATTGGTAAACTTTGGGTGCCTTTCTATGCTGACCAAAAAAAATAAAGATAATGAAAATAATAATGATATTGGTAGCACATGGGTTTTCCTAATTCTTGTGTGTTAGTCTTCCATGGCTGCTGTTACAATTGTTACAAATTGGGGGCCTTACCAAAACAGAAATGTATTCTCTCCCAGCTCTAGAGGCCAGAAGGCTGAGATCAAGGTCAGCGAGGCCACGCTCCCTCTGAAGGCTCCAGGGGAAGATCCTTCCATGTCCTGCTTCTGGGGGCCCCAGACATGACTTGGCTTCTAACCTCTACCTCTGTTCACGTGGCCTACTGTCTCCTGGGTCATTGCATTTAGGGTCCAACCAGATAATCCAGGATGATCTCACCTCAAAGTCCTTCATTACATTTGCAAAGACCCTTTTCGCAAATAATATCACGTTCAAAGTTCCCGAGGGTTAGGACGCTGTGGGGGTATCTTTGTGTAGGTCACATCCACCCCCCACTCCATACTTACTGTGTGCTATGCGTGGGGCTAAGCACTTTACGTAATTTCACCGAAGTCCCCAAATAGCCCCATGAAGGACATAGGCTTATTTTTTTTTTTTAATGTTTTATTTATTTCTAGGAGAGAGAGAGAGAGACAGCATGAGCAGGGGAGGGTCAGAGAGAGGGAGTCACAGAGAGTCTAAAACAGGCGCCAGGCTCTGAGCTAGCTGTCAGCACAGAGCCTAACGCGGGACTCAAACCCACAAACTGTGAGATCATGACCTGAGCCGATGTCAGACAGTTAACTGACTGAGCCACCCAGGCACCCCACCACAATTAAACAATTTTAAATGCTGCCTTTTATGTAAAAGTAGGTGTGTGTTGGGGAGAGAAGGACCTATATTCATATTTGTTTGTACAGGTGCTCAGAAATTCTGGAAAGATACTCAGGGGACTGAGAGCAGTGAGTTACCTGTAGGGAAAGTGGGGGCCTGAGATTGGGAGGGAGATACTACAGCCCATCTTATATTTTTTATTTCTTTTCTTTTCTTTTTTTTTTTTCTAGGAGAGAGAGAGAGAGAGACAGCGTGAGCAGGGGAGGGTCA
>NW_024085493.1:0-1229 GCF_003009895.1 Hyaena hyaena | reverse complement strand
TTAACATAGTGCTGGAAGTCCTAGCATCAGCCATCAGACAACACAAGGAAATCAAAGGTATCAGAATTGGCAAAGAAGAAGTCAAACATTCACTTTTCACAGACGACATGATACTCTACATAGAAAACCCGACAGACTCCACCAGAAGCTTACTAGAACTGATCCAAGAATTCAGCAAAGTTGCAGGGTACAAAATCAACGTACAGAAATGGGTTGAATTTTGATACACCAACAATGAAGCAACAGAAAGAGAAATCAAGAAACTGATCCCATTCACAATTGCACAAAAAACCCCACAAACTGCCTAGGAATAAACCGAACCAAGGATATAAGAGATCTGTATAATGAAAACTATTGAAAACTTATGAAGGAAATTGAAGAAGACACAAAGAAATGAAAAAACATTCCATTCTCATGGATTGGAAGAATAAATATAGTTAAAATGTCATTACTACCCAAAGCAATCTACACATTCAATGCAATCTCAATCCAAAATGTACCAGCATTCTTCTCAAAACTAGAAGAAACTATCCTCAAATTTGTAATGAACCACAAAAGACCCCGAATAGGCAAAATAATACTGAAGAAGAAAACCAAAACGGGAGGCATCACCATCCCAGACTTTAGACTCTACTACAAAGCTGTCATCAAAAGACAGTATGGTATTGGCACAAAAACAGACACATAGACCAATGGAATAGAATTGAGAACTCAGAATTGGACCCAAAAGTATACAGCCAACTAATCTTTGACAAAGCCGGAAGAAGTATCCAATGGAAAAAAAGACAGCTTCTTTAACAGATGGTGTTGGGAGAACTGGACAGCAACATGCAGAAGAATGAAACTAGATCATTTTCTCACACCATACACAAAAACAAACTCAAAATGGATAAAGGACTCGAACGTGAGACAGGAAACATTCAAAACCCTAGAGGAGAAAGCAGGAAACAACCTCCTTGACCTCCACCGCAGCAACTTCTTACTTGACACATCCCCAAAGGCAAGGGGATCAAAAGCAAAAATGAACTATTGGGACCTCATCAAGATTAAAAGCTTCTGCACAGCAAAGGAAACAATCCATAAAATGAATAGGCAACCAACGGAATGGGAAAAGATAGTTGCAAATGACATATCAGATAAAGGGCTAGTATCCAAAATCTATAAGGAACTCACCAAACTCCACACCTGGAAAACAAACAATCCAGTGAAGAAATGGGGAGAAGATATGA
>NW_024085492.1:0-1229 GCF_003009895.1 Hyaena hyaena | reverse complement strand
TATCTCACATCGTACAGTGTCTTGTCAATAAGGCAGTGACAACAGGACCTCACCTCCTGGTAGATCTCGTGGCACAATAGGTCAAGGTACGTCACTCTTGCCACTCTCTCACACACAGCCCTCTCCATCTGAGACTCCACAATGAGTCTTACCAGCGTCACTGTTGTCACAGAGCACTGGGGCAGGGCTTCTTCCTTCTGCAGGTCGCTTCGTGGTGAGCCACGTGCCAATCCCGTTCCAGTGGGAATTGGAGAAATCAGGAACTTCTAGGACTAGGCAGGAAGACTCCCTCTTTCTCCACCTTCTTGGAATGGGATCTTACATTCTCTGCAGATCCTGCTGCTGAGAAGAAAGCTGTCTTTCTCAGATGGAAAATCCAGCACCCACCACTAACCCTCGTTGCAGTTCTGTGTGCTGGGCAAAAAGTGTAATTCAAGGACACAACAAGGTCTTTGTCACAGACTGAGCTCAGTGTGAGCACTTGGCTCTCTTCCAAGGAGCACTGTAGGCTATGTTGTGTGCTGAGAGTTGTGGAAATAGCACCTCAACAGTGTGAAGGGAGAATCCGCGCTCACATCTCTGTCCATCTACCAGTGCAAAGAGGGGCTGGATGAAGACTGAAGGCTTTTGCAAGGAGACCGCTTATGGTAGTTCTCATAAGACAATATGAACGTTAACAGAGCCAAATTGTGATTTGTGGTTCCTTCACAGCCTACATCTTGTGGAAAATAATGATTTTGATACCGTTTGATTTCCGTATGCCCGTTTCCACAAAGAAACAAGACAAGCAGGAGACTGCTGGACTTTTCAAAGTCAGTGGGTACTCCAGAAACTGTCTCCGTGAAGCAAGGTTATCCTGGAAAGCTTTAATCTGGGGATCATCATTTCTATTATTGGCGGCTCCTTACAAAGATTCAAAATCAGGAGAACCTGTATTACCTGATCCCTCCTTGCAGACACTTACCACGTTTGTGCTCCTTGGTGAAGGGGGATGAGAAAGGACAGGGCCACCTTGCTGGTGGACGTCCTGTGTTCACATTTTCTTGAGCGCCTCGTTTTATGTTCTTCCTGTCATACTCCCCATCAACCTTGTGACCCATCTCCCTGCAACACACTTTATTTTAAATTGTAACTTTTGTAACTTATATTTTTGTGGTAAAGACACATGGAACATGACAGAAGTAGACAGCACGTGATTGTGAAATCAATGCAGAGAGTTGTGCAGCATG
>NW_024085491.1:0-1230 GCF_003009895.1 Hyaena hyaena | reverse complement strand
CTCAACCAATTGAGCCACCCAGTGGCCCCAGGTTTTTTTTTTTTTTTTTTTTTACTACTACTAGGTGTGAAACAGTATCTCATTTTGGCTGAGTTTATATACCTTCTTCAAATTTTTTTTTTTTTAATTTCTAGGAGAGAGAGAGAGAGAGAGAGAGAGACAGCGTGAGCAGGGGAGGGTCAGAGAGAGAGGGAGTCACAGACAAACAGGCTCCAGGCTCTGAGCGGGCAGTCAGCACAGAGCCTGACGCGGGGCTCGAACCCACGGACCACGAGATTATGACCTAAGCGAAAGTCAGACGCTTAACCGACTAAGCCACCCAGGCGCCCCCCTTCTTCAACTTTTTACTTCTTTATCATAGCTGCACAATTCTCCTTTGTTTCTAGAAATCTATCCATTTCACCTAGTTATCTAATTTACTGATGTAATCATAACATGGTCTTAAAATCCTTTTTATTTTGGTAAGGTTGGTAGTAATGTACCCACTTGTGTTTCTGATTTTAGTTACATGAGTCTTCTTCTTTTGTCAGTTTAAAGGTTTGTTGATTTTTTTTTTTAATATTTTATTTATTGTTGAGAGAGAGAGACAGCATGAGCAGGAAAGGGTCAGAGAGAGAGAGGGAGACACTGAATCCGAAGCAGGTCCCAGGCTCTGAACTAGCTGTCAGCACAGAGCCTGATGTGGGGCTCGAACCCATGAACCGTGAGATCATGACCTGAGCTGAAGTTGGACGTTTAACCGACTGAGCCACCCAGGCACCCTAAAGGTTTGTTGATTTTGATCTTCTCAAAGAAACAACTTTTGGTTTTGACAACTGTCTCTTGTTTTTCTATTCTTTATTCATCTCGTCTTTACTATTCTCTTCCTCCTGCTAGCTTTGGGCTTAGTTTGCTCTTCTTGTGATAATTCTTTAAGGTGTAAAGTTAGATCATTGACTTTAGGTCATTTTTTAAAATATCATGAGAAAATACTCATAAAATTTACCACTTAACCATTTTATACATTTTTTTAAAAAAGCAAACTCTATACTGAATGTAGGGCTCGAACTCATGACCCAGAAATTAAGAGTTGTTGTATGCTTTACCAACTGGGCCAGCCAGGCACCTCACCATTTAACCATTATAAGATGTACAGTTCAGGGGCGCCTGGGTGGCTTAGTCGGTTAAGCGTCCGACTTTCACTTGGGTCATGATCTCGCGGTTCGTGGGTTCAAGCCCCGCGTCGGGCTC
>NW_024085490.1:0-1230 GCF_003009895.1 Hyaena hyaena | reverse complement strand
AGTCTGTGACTCCCTCTCTCTCTGACCCTCCCCTGCTCACGCTGTCTCTCTCTCTCTCCTAGAAATAAATAAAACATTAAAAAAAAAAAAAAGATGCAGCTCACATTGTCAGTGTCCTCCTGTGTTACCCTATCTTGATTCTTGGTTTAGGTTGGTAGACTAGTTCAGAAGGGTAGGTATTGCTATTTTCTGAAAACGATCTGTACTTTTTCCCTGCCTACATGTCCAGTGTGTTACATTTGCTAACTTATTTTCTTTTGTGAGAGGCATATAAAATGTATGATCTCATTCATGCAAAATTTATTTAAGCCTGTTAACTTTGTGTGTATTTACTTATGATGCCTCAGGGTTGATCGGCAACACCAGGAAAAAAAAACACACACACACAAAAATCCTTCTTGCTTCTGGGTACTGTTACTTTAAGAGTAATTATCCTGCTAGTTATGATGACAATGATTCCAGCATGAGTGCTTACTTTGAAATGACAATGGAATCTATGTGTCCTTGAAAATTTTAATTCCTGTAAGAGTCGTCCAAAATAGATAAAACCAAGTGCCTGGGCGTAGTTGTTTATTTGTGGCTAATTAGTGAACTATATTCTCTCCTAAGCACAAAGAAGACAAGCTGTCTCTAGCAGATTAAAGGGTCAGAAAGTTCTAAGCCAATTTTTCTCACACTTGGGCAATGCACCTGCTCTTTTAGAGGGCAAAAATGATTTCAGCGCTACAATATTGACTTCAATTATTTTCTGTTACAGTATTACTCAAATTCATACAGACAGGCCATGTGCAATTAAAAGGTAAATTTTTTTTTTTTTAATTTTTGAGCTCAGGATTACACATATGCCCATTAGGTAAAAATTACTAATTATATTGTTCAAATATATCATATATTTTTATTATTTTTTTGTCTGCTTGCTCTGCCAATATTGAGAGAAGCATATGTATTGCTGTCCCAGGGTTACCGTAATAAACACTCACAAATGTGGTAACTTGAAATAACAGAAGCTGATTCTCTCACAGTTCTGGAGGCCAAAGTCTGAAATCAAGGTGATGGCAGGGCTGAGCTCCCTCTGAAGGCTCCAGGGGGAGAATCCTCCCTTCCTCTTCCAGCTTCCGGTGGCTCCAGATTTTACTTGGTTTGGGGCTGTGTCACTAATTGCTGCCTCTGTCTTCACACTTCCTTCTCTGTGTCTGTCTTCTCTTTTGTCTCTTAAAAAAAAAAAAAAAA
>NW_024085489.1:0-1230 GCF_003009895.1 Hyaena hyaena | reverse complement strand
CCCCAGCCTCAAGTCTGTATAAGGTAAAAGTAACGCATCCTTACCAAGTACATCCACTGTTGCGGTCACTGTTTCTAACTGCCTTCCATGTAGCCATTCACTTAATTCTTAGAAAAATCCTAGAAACTAGTACTAGTATTCTTTCTGCTATACGGCAGAGGCACAGAGAGAGAAAGTAATTTGCTCAAGGTCGCACAGCTTTGGAAGTTGGGACGTCAGGCAGTCCCGGATCAAATCACTGTAAATTAAAAATGTGTCATGGCTATAAAATCTTTATTCTCCATGAAGTTCTTCCCATAGGCTCCTGTGCATGAGTTTGCCCCAATATCCCAATGACCAGAGGGGGTTTGCCCCTTGAAAACACAAGCTGGGTATGTCTGTACCTTTTATATACACGAAGGGATTTATTACTTTGCAATCAAACCGCTCCGAAGCAATGTCGTCTTCTTCACAGGGCAAGACTGTCATAAATTAAAAGGGCTCCCCGTTCCGCCTGACTCTAAGCTGGGCCACTTAAAATCACTTTGGACTTTGCCCTCGACTGACCTTTTCAAGCCGCTTTCCAGACATCACTGCTTCCGGGACCCGATTGGGGAGATCACAGGAGCTTTACTCTTGTAAATGGAGCCACAAATTATTCCAGGCACGACAGGAAACTGAAAGCCAGCTAGACCTGCCTTCGGAGAGCGACTGTCTGGGGACGGGGACACCCCTGTGCTTATCCGGGGAGAAGTGGGTCGGAGGGAGGGACCAGCCTCACTCTCCTGTCCTGCTTGAACAGACTTTGGAGCAGTTTCCCCAGCTGATGCCTTCCTGCCCCACCCAGGGAGTAATATTTAATAGCCACGTGTTCTGGGAGAAAGGCATCCGCCTTTGTGGGAGCAAACGGTATTCCTTTTGTCCCCCAAACCAAATGCTGTCATTTCCCCTCAAAGTACCTGATGGGGCAGCGAAGATACCAACAATGGCCGCCACTTAATAAGCCTTTATTATGTCATAACCTTATTTAATGATCACTTCCACTCTTACTCAGTCAAAATATACTCCTACCCCTCCTATTTACTTATCTGACAGATCCTGAGACCGTCCTTTGGGCCAGGATCTTTTCTTTCTTTCTTTTTTTTTTTTTAAATTTTTATTTTATTTCTAGGAGAGAGAGAGAGAGACAGCGTGAGCAGGGGAGGGTCAGAGAGAGAGGGAGACACAGACTCTGAAATAGGCTCCAGGCTC
>NW_024085488.1:0-1231 GCF_003009895.1 Hyaena hyaena | reverse complement strand
AAAACAGATATCAGCAGCATCACTGAACAAGATTTTAGAATAATCATGGTAAAATTAATAGCTGGGCTTGAAAAAAACATAGGGGACATCAAAGAAACTATGGCTACAGACAGAATGGAAAATAAAACTAGGCATGAAGAATTAAAAAATGCGATAAATGAGATACATAATAAATTAGAGGCCTCCAATGAAGAAGCAGAAAAGAGAATAAGTGATTTAGAAGACACCATTATAGAAAAAGAAGAAGCTGACAAAAAAAAGAGACAAACTGATCCAGGAACACGAAAGAAGAGTTCGAGAACTCAGCGATACGGTCAAACGCAACAATATCTGTATCATAGGAATCCCAGAAAAGGAAGAGAGAGGGAAAGGTGCTGAAGGAGTCCTGGAACAAATTAGATCAGAGAACTTCCCCGACCTGGGGAAGGAAGTAAATGTGGAAATACAAGAGACTCAGAGGACTCTCCTCAGACGTAACTTGAATCGATCTTCTGCACGGCATATCATCGTAAAAATGGCCAAATACAAGGACAAAGAGAGAATTTTGAAAGCAGCTAGTGAGAAAACGGCCCTAACATACAAAGGGAAACCTATCAGAGTGGTGACAGACCTATCTATTGATACTTGGCAGGCCAGAAAGCAATGGCAGGAGATCTTCAATGTGATGAACAGTAAAAATATGCAGCCAAGAATCCTCTATCCAGCAAGCCTGTCATTCAAAACAGAAGGAGAGATAAATGTCTTTCCAAATCAACAGAAATTGAACGAATTTGTCACCACGAAGCCAACCCTGCAAGAAATCCTGAGGGTGACGCTCTGAAGGAAAGGTTGCAAGGAACAAAGATACCAGAGACACCACCACAAACATGAATCCCACAAAGGACAGAGGACTCTAAACCCACATATTTCAATAATAACACTGAAGGTAAATGGGCTGAATGCTGCAATCAAAAGACATAAGGTAGCAGAATGGATAAGAAAAACAAAATCCATCTATATGCTCTCTACAAGAAACTCATTTTAGACTGTAAGATACCTTCATATTAAAAGTAAGGGGATAGAGAAATATATACCATGCTACAGGAAATCAAAAGGAAGCCGGGGTAGGTATACTTATATCAGACACACTGGACTTTAAATTAAAGACAATCACAAGAGATGAAGAAGGGCACTACATAATAATTACAGGGTCCATCCATCAGGAAGAACTAACAATCATAAATGTCTACGC
>NW_024085487.1:0-1231 GCF_003009895.1 Hyaena hyaena | reverse complement strand
GGCTCCAGGCTCTGAACTAGCTGTCAGCACAGAGCCCGACGCGGGGCTCGAACCCACAACCGTGAGATCATGACCCAAGCCGAAGTCGGACGCTTAACCAACTTAGCCACTCAGGTGCCCCAGCCATCCCCTTACATTCTATCTGAAGGTGTCCTCAAGTCTAAAATGAGTCTCTTGTAGACAAGATTTTGGTGGATTTTGGTTTGTTTGTTTGTTTGTTTGTTTGTTTTTACCCATTCTGCTACCTTATGTCTTTTCATTGGAGCATTTAGTCCATTTATATTCAGTGTTATTGAAAAATATGGGTTTAGAATCATTGTGCTCTCTGTAGGAATCATGCTTGTAGTGGTGTCTCTGCTACCTTGTGTTCCTTGCAACATTTCCCTCATAGAGTCCCTCGTAGGACTTCTTATAGGGCTGGTTTAGTGATGATGAATTCTTTGAATTTTTGTTTACTTGGGAAGACCTTTATCTCTCCTTCTATTCTGAATGACAGGCTTGCTGGATAGAGGATTCTTGGCTGCGTATTTTTTCTGTTCATCACATTGTAGATTTCTTGCCATTCCTTTTGGCCTGCCAAGTTTCAGTAGATAGGTCTGTAACTACTCTGATAGGTCTCCCTTTGTATGTTAGGGCCCTTTTGTCCATAGCTGCTTTCAGAATTTTCTCTTTGTCCTTATATTTTGCCAGTTTCACTATGATATGTCATGCAGAAGATCGATTCCAGTTACATCTGGGGAGAGTTCTCTGTGCCTCTTGGATTTCAAAGTCTGTGTCCTTCCCCAAACTGGGGAAGTTCTCAGCTATAATTTGTTCAATTACCCCTTCAGTGCCTTTCTCTCTCTCTCTCTCTTCTGGAATTTCTATGATACAGGTATTGTTCCATTTGATTGTATCACTCAGTTCTTGAATTTTCCTTTCGTTTTCCTCGATCAATTTATCTCTCTTTTTCTCGGCTTCCTCATTTTCTATAATTGTGTCTTCTAATTCCCTATCCTCCTCTCTGCCTCTTCAATCTGTGCATTGGCTGCCCTCATTTTATTATGCACCTCATTTATAGCATTTTTCAATTCATCACAAGTATTTTTAAGCTCCATTGTCTTTGTAGCAATAGCTTCTCTGATGTCTTCCATGCCTTTTTCAAGCCCAGAGATTAATTTTGTGACTATTGTTTTAAATTCTTCAGTGATATTGCTTATATCTCTTTTGAGTAGTTCTTTTTTTTTTTTTT
>NW_024085486.1:0-1232 GCF_003009895.1 Hyaena hyaena | reverse complement strand
CATGACCCAAGCGAAAGTCGGACGCTTAACCGACTAAGCCATCCAGGCGCCCCTGAACAGACAACATTTATTTTAACATTTAGCAAATTTTGCTAGGTGGACAAGTTTTTCCAGCTATTATCTTTTTGTCTCTGAAGAAATTTTGCATGAAAAGTTGCATGTCTAAAGTAATTCACTAGGGAAAGCCTGTGGCTATTTGCTAAGAATCCTCACAGAGTAGCATTCATCTCGGCAATTCATCAGGGATAGGAAGATGATTCTCAGATTTACAAGCTTAAAAACTTGACAGCGTAATTAAGATTGGAGTCTTCTTTGAAAGTGTACTAACAATAATCAAACTCCTACAGGCTGCTGTGTATAATCAAATGCGTATTATTTTACAAGGAGAAGAATAAGAATGCAAGCCAAAATTTTTTGCACCTATTTAATGCATTGGATGCAGACTTTTCAGGGAAACTCATTTATAATCAAGAATTTAGAATGAGCATGGGATCAGAGCAAAAGAAGTTGCACTGGAGAAATATAACTAGAAACAAAATCTCCTAGCCCAGAAAACCTTACCACAAAGATAGAAGAGAAAGTAAACAATTTTATTACTGAATAAGCAGTAAACCTCAGTGTGAAACACATCACATGCAATTCACCAAAGAGTCTGCAAAAACAAAAAATCTCACTCTTATAAAGCCAAGCAGATATCATCCATTATATCCATGTTCTCAGGATGGACAATAACTAGTTCTTAAGATAACAGCACCATTTGTAACACGTAGTTCACCCTAATTAACTTGGTAATTGCGATAACCATCTTTGCTAGATAATTGGCTTTCCCCCCCCCACCCGCCAAATCTTATAACTTTATGACTGGTAGTAGTTTTACAACTTGAAATGAGACTCCCACTGAGGTTAGGCCACTAACCTTCCATAGAAACTAGGAAATAGGGATGTTATCCATCTTGATTATTACATTTTCAAAGAGATGTTTCCTAGGTCATTGAGAAAGACATTCCTGGCTCTTGAAGCTAGCAAGAGGCTTACCTAACTTTTCAAAGGGCTTATATACCATATGATCTCACTTATATGTAGAATCTAAAAAATAACAGCAAAAAAAAAAAAAAAAAAACAAAAACTGAAAAAAAAAAAAACCCCACAAACCCCCTGACCTTATGGATACAGAGAAGAGATTGGTTGTTGCCCAAGATAGGGGGTGAGGTTGGGGGCAAAATGGATAAAGG
>NW_024085485.1:0-1232 GCF_003009895.1 Hyaena hyaena | reverse complement strand
TTTATTTATTTATTTATTTATTTATTTATTTTTAATATTTATTTATTTTTGAGAGAGAGGGAGGGAGAGAGAAAGAGAGAGAGAGAACACAAGAAGGAGAGGGCCGGGGAGGGGGAGGGGGAGGAGACACAGAATCTGAAGCAGTCTCCAGGCTCTGAGCTGTCAGCAGAGACCCCTTGCAGGGCTCAAACTCGTGAACTGTGAGGTCATGACCTGGGCTGAAAGTTGGATGATTAACCCACTAACCACCTAGGCGTCCCATTTATTTATTATTTTAGAGAGATTTTATTATAGAAAGAAAATTTTTGGTAAGCTGCTGGGAGCCGTCCAGGCCTCGCTGGATGACACAGTCGCAGCGAGGAAATGGCAGCGTTTGCATGGCTCCTGACATGAGAAGAGAAACCAATATCTCCCTCTGCTATAACTGATTCCCATCTTGGGAAATAGCCTGCTATTGTTAGTACAGCCTCTCTATACCCTAGACCAGAACAATTCATGAACCTATGTCTCAATCTTAATGCCACTGACTCAAGCTATGTATGAGTTATCCTGTTTTTCACTTAAAGAATATCCTGTTATTCTCTTAGTTGCAAGATTTACCCAACCTTGCTGTAAGAACGGTCTGTGAGTTGTTTATAGTTCAATGCCTAAGAACAAAGTCATAACATTGTTGAAGACCTCACCGCCCCTTCAAGGTAAGTCTGTTGCTCTCATGGTCGAGGGAACTGACGCCAATCATAAATGTAAAGTTCTCCAAGAATCCTTCTGTGCAACTTATTTTCTGCACACTTCCTGCTGATCAAAACCCCCTATCACTAAAAATTATCTACTAATAAAATTCCATTTTCTGCTGTCACGTAATCTTTAGCCTATAAATAAAGACACCGAAACTGACAGGAGAGAGATGCCTGCCTGGTGATCAGAAAGAATCTCGTGGCTCCCTCATCCTTCCCGCTGACACCGTCCATCCTTCAGGGACCCCTGGACTGGCTGGAGTGAGACACTGGCAGTAAACTTAAAATTTTTAATGTTTATTCATTTTTTTTTTTTTACAAATAGTTTGTTGTCAAGTTAGTTTCCATATAACACCCAGTGCTTTATTCATTTTTAAGAGAGAAAGAGCGCAAGCGTGGGAGGGCAGAGAGAGAGGGAGACACAATCTGAAGCAGGCTCCAGGCTCTGAGCTCTCAGCACAGAGTCCAACGCGGGGCTCGAACTCACAAACCATGAGA
>NW_024085484.1:0-1232 GCF_003009895.1 Hyaena hyaena | reverse complement strand
CTTAGGTCATGATCTCGCGGTTCGTGGGTTCGAGCCCCACGTCGGGCTCTGTGCTGACTGCCAGCTCAGAGCCTGGAGCCTATTTCAGAGTCTGTCTCCCTCTCTCTCTGACCCTCCCCTGCTCACGCTGTCTCTCTCTCTCCTAGAAATAAATTTAAAAATATATTTTAAAAAAAAGTGCCTTGACTTGTTTATGTAAGTGTTGGATACACGGTAGGTTATGAGGCATAATGCGCAGTCATTCAGAAAATGCCAACCGTGTTACTCTGCTAGAGCTGCGATAACCAAGCACCACAGATGAGTGACTTAAACGACAGAAAAGCATTGTCTCACAGTGCTGGAGGCTACAAGTCCTAAATCAAGGTGTCAGCAGAGTTTATTCCTTCTGAGGGCTGGGAGGAAGGATCTGTTCCAGACATCTCTCCTTGGCTTGGAGATGGCTGTCTGTTCACATAGCGTTCTCCCCATATGCATGTGTCTGTGTCCAAATTTCCCCTTTTTTAAGTCAGATTAGCGCCCACCCTAATGACCTCATTTTAATTTAATTACCTCTATAAAAGGTCCTATCTCCAACCAAGATCACATTCAGAGGTACTTGGGTTAGACCTTCCACATAATGAATTTGGAGTGGACACAGCCCAACCCACAACAGTAGTATCATACGTGACTGTTTAAAAAGTGATCGTATATGATCAAATCCTAGCTGGGGCACCTGGGTGGCTCAGTCAGTTAGACATCCGATTCTTGGTTTCTGCTCAGGTCATGATCTCTCAGTTTGGTGAGTTCAAGTCCTGAGTCGGGCTCTGTGCTGGCGGTGGAGAGCCTGCTTGGGATTCTGTGTCTCCCTCTCTCTCTGCCCCTCCTCCACTCACTCTGTCTCTCTCACACACAATAAATAAATAAACTTTTAAAAACTAAATTAAAATCGAGGTGCCGGGGTGGCTCAGTTGGTTAAGCATCTGACTTCGGCTCAGGTCACGATTTCACGATTTGTGGGTTTGGGCCCCGCATCGGGCTCTGTGCTGACAGCTAGCTCAGAGCCTGGAGCCTGCTGTTTCAGTCTGTGACTCCCTCTCTCTCTGACCCTCCCCTGCTCACACTGTCTCTCTCTCTCTCTCCTAGAAATAAATAAATAAATAATAAATAAATAAAGCACCACAGAATCCATTCATTATAATAAATTTTAAAGTACTTAATTTTAAAATACTAACACCATGCCCTGGAGCCTGAGG
>NW_024085483.1:0-1232 GCF_003009895.1 Hyaena hyaena | reverse complement strand
AGGAGAAACCAAACCTGGAGACACCTTGACCTTGGATTTCCAGCCTCTGCAACTATGAGAAATAAACTTCTATTGTTGAAGCTCCCCAGTCTGGGGTGCTTTGTGATGGCGGCCTGAACACGCTGAGGGAGCTGCCTTCCGTAAAGACTTTCAGGTTCGTTGCAATCATTTTTCCTCTGAACCCATATGATTTTCTGTATCATTCATTTGAAAATTAAACCTGAAGTTTAAAAATTATTTGGCTCTTTGTGACGTATTATCTTCCCTCCAATTCTTCAGTCATTAATCAAATCTTTACCGAGCCCTGCTATGCACTGTTCTAAAACAGTGAGAGCCCCAGATTCTCCAGTCCAGCTACGAACCTGCCACAGAAGCAAATACAGGCTGAGGCCCTGTGAGGCTTGGAAAAGCATGATGAGTTTCTCTATAAAGGTCATCACTTTTCTGATTATTTAAAGAATTTGGAAAATATAGAGAAAAGCATGACTGTAAAAATAAAAATCACTCACAAAATTAGTGTGTGGGGAGAATCACTGTTATGATTTTGAAGAATTTCCTTATAAAACTGACTTTGAAAATATGTGTTGGGAATACGTTCCTAGATTGTGAACTAGCTCTTTAAAACCATTTTTAATGCTGTAATAACATTCTATTGTAGACTTCCTTAATCTATTTTAATAGATTTAATTAATTTAAATTAAATTAATTTAAATAAAAAATTTAATTTATTTTACCATTCACCTGACATCTGACTTTTCCTTATTATTATTATTATTATTATTACCATTATGCTACATTAAGTAGCCTGGCTCATTAACTCTCCATATAAATCTATTCAAATTTCTAGTAGCTCCCTTGTGATAGATTCCAAGAAGGGAATTCCGGGATCATGGCAGATGAACTTTGCATTTCCTGGTGGTCATTACGAAACTGCTCTCCTGGGGTAATTGCACACGCTGGATAAGGTTTTTACTATAAAATAATCAGGTACAGGCTACAGGTCTTTCTCCTGCTTAGACTTGATAGCCCTAAACTTCAAAGAAGAAAAATCTTTAGAAGATAGTCAGAAAACTCCTGCATATTATTGAAAAGTTGACTGTACAAAAGTGGATTTGTGGTATTACATTTTTTTTTAAATGCTTTATTTATTTCTAGGAGAGAGAGAGAGAGACAGCGTGAGCAGGGGAGGGTCGAGAGAGAGGGAGTCACAGACTGAAACAGGCTCCAGGCTC
>NW_024085482.1:0-1232 GCF_003009895.1 Hyaena hyaena | reverse complement strand
AGAGAAAGACAAATACCATATGATTGCACATATAGGAGGATTAGGAGGAACATATCGGAGGACCAAGGGGGAGAAGAAGGGGGGAAATAGTGGGGGAGAGGGAGAGAGGCAAACCATGAAAGATTCTTGAATACTGAGAAAAAACTGAGGAATGATGGGTGTGGGCGGGAGGGGGGAGATGTGCATGTAGGAGGGCACTTGTGGAGATGAGCACTGGGTGTTATATGGAAACCAACGTGACAATAAACTATTTGTAAAAAAAAAAAATATTTAAAATTTTTTTTAAAAAGACAGTATGGTATTGACACAAAAACAGACACATAGACCAATGGAATAGAATGGAGAACTCAGAATTGGCCCCACAAATGTGCCATCAACTAATCTTTGACAAAGCTGTAAAGAGTATCCAATGGAAAAAGACAGCCTCTTTAACAGATGGTGCTGGGAGAACTGGACAGCAACATGCAGAAGAATGACACTAGATCATTTTTTCCCACACCATTACAAAAATAAACTCAAAATGGATAAAGGACCTTAATGTGAGATAGGAAACCATCAAAACCCTAGAGGAGAATGCAGAAAACAACCTCCTTGACCTCACCCACAGCAATTTCTTACTTGACACCAAATCAAGGGAATCAAGAGCAAAAATGAACTATTGGGACCTAGTCAAGTTAAAAAGCTTCTGCACTGCAAAGGAAACAATCAATAAACTAATAGGCAATCAATGGAATGGGAAAAGATAGTTGCAAATGACATATCAGATAAAGGGCTAGTATCCAAAATCCATAAGGAACTCACCAAACTCCATACCCCCCTCAAAAGAAATCCAGTGAAGAAATGGGCAGAAGATATGAACAGAAAAGAGGATATCTAGGTGGCCAACATACACATGAAACGATGCTCAATGTCTCTCATCATCAGGGAAATGTAGACCAAAACCACACTGAGATACCACTTCACACCAGAGTGCATAAAATGAGCAAATCAGATGACTTAGATGCTGGCGAGAATGTGGAGAAATGGCACCCTCCTGCACTGTTGGTGGGAGTGTAAACTGGTGCAGCCCTTCTGGAAAACACTGTGGAGGCTCCTCAAAAAATTAACAATAGAACTCCCCTATGACCCAGCAATAGCACTGCTAGGAATTTACCCAAGGGATACAGGAGTGCTGATGCATAGGAGCACACGTATCCCAACGTTCATAGCAGCACTCTCAACAATAGCCAAAA
>NW_024085481.1:0-1232 GCF_003009895.1 Hyaena hyaena | reverse complement strand
CTCTTTGCCAATTCTGATGCCTTTGATTTCCTTGTGTTGTCGGATGGCTGATGCTAGGACTTCCAGCACTATGTTAAACAGCAGTGGTGAGAGTGGACATCCCTGTCATGTTCCTGATCTCAGGGGGAAAGCTCTCAGTTTTTCCCCGTTGAGGATGATGTTAGCTGAAGGCTTTTCATAGATGGCTTTTATGATGTTTAAGTAGATTCCTCCTATCCCAACTTTCTCTAGAGTCTTTATTGGAAGGGATGCTGTATTTTGTCAAATGCTTTTTCTGCATCTATTGACAGGATCATATGGTTTTTATCTTTTCTTTTGTTGTTGTGATGTATCCCATTGATTGATTTGTGAGTGTTGAACCAGCCCTGTAACCCATGAATGACCAAGGAATCCCACTTGACCTTGGTGGAGAATTTTTTTTATGTGTTGTTGGACTCTATTTGCAAGTATATTGTTGAGGATTTTTGCATCCGTATTCATCAAGGATATTGGCCTGTAGTTTTCTTTTATAGTTGGATCTCTGTCTGGCTTGGGAATCAGAGTGATGCTGGCTTCATAAAATGAGTCTGGGAGTTTTCCTTCTATTTTGATTTTTTGGAAGAGCTTGAGAAGAATTGGGATTAATTCTGTTTTAAACTTCTGGTAGAATTCCCCGGGGAAGCTATCTGGTCCTGGACTTTTATTTGTTGGGAGATTTTTGATCACTGATTCAATTTCTTCAGTCGTTATGGGTCTGTTCAGATTTCCTATCTCTTCTCGTGTGAATTTTGGTAGTGGATGTGCATTTAGGAATTTGTCCATTTCTTCTAAGTTGTCCAATTTGTTGGCATATAATTTTTCATAGTATTCTCTGATAATTGCCTGTATTTCTGAGGGGTTGGTTGTAATAAATCCATTTTCATTCACAATTTTGTCTATTCGGGTGCTCTCTCTTTTCTTTTTGTGAAGCCTGGATAGAGGTTTGTCAATCTTGTTTATTTTTTCAAAAAACCAACTCTTGGTTTCATTCATCTGTTCAATTGTTTCTTTGGTCTCTATGTTGTTCATTTCTGCTCTGATTTTTACTATTTCTCTTCTTCTACTGGGTTTAGAGCGTTCTTGTTGCTCTGCCTCTAGTTCCTTTAGGTGAGCTGTTAGATTTTGGACTTGCGCTTTTTCTAGTTTCTTGAAATAGGCCTGGAGAGCAATGTACTTTCTTCTTAGGACTGCCTTTGCCGCATCCCATAGATTTT
>NW_024085480.1:0-1233 GCF_003009895.1 Hyaena hyaena | reverse complement strand
TGACTGACAGCTCAGAGCCTGGAGCCTGTTTCAGAGTCTGTGACTCCCTCTCTCTCTGACCCTCCCCTGCTCACGCTGTCTCTCTCTCTCTCTCCTAGAAATAAATAAAACATTTAAAAAAAAAAAAAGAAGAGATGGTATATATTTACAATGCAGTATTACTCTGCCATCAAAAAGAATGAAATCTTACCATTTACAATGACATGGATGGAGCTAGAGTTTATTGTGCTAAGCAACATAAGTCAGTCAGAGAAAAATAAATACCAATTAAAATTACTCATATGTGGAATTTAAGAAACAAAACAGATGAACATAGGGGAAGAAAAAAACAAGAAAGGGAGGCAAACCATAAGAGACTCTTTTTTTAAATTTTTTTAATGTTTTATTTATTTCTGAGAGAGAGACAGTGTGAGCAGGGGAGGGTCAGAGAGAGAGGGAGACACAGAATCCAAAGCAGGCTCCAGGCTCTGAGCTGGCAGTCAGCACAGAGCCTGACGCAGGGCTTGAACCATGAACCGTGGGATCATGACCTAAGCCAAAGTCAGACGCTTAACCAACTGAGCCACCCAGGCGCCCCAAGAGACTCTTAACTATAGGGAACAAAACTGAAAGTTGCTGGAAGTAAGTTGGGTGGGGGGTGGACTAAGTGAGTGATGGGTATTAAGGAGGGTGCTTGTTGCAATAAGCACTGGGTGTTATATGTAAGTTATTAAAAATCACTAAATTCTACTCCTGAAACCAATATTACACTATGTGTTAACTAACTAGAATTTAAATTAAAAATTTGAAACCAAAAAAAATAAAATAAAGTAAAATCCTTTTAAAATTCCAGGAAAAAAATAAATAAAAATTAAAAATAATCATATACTCCAGAAATTATTTTTGAGCACCAACCAGTATAGGGATACAGTAGTGAAAAAGTCTCTGATCTCTTAGTATTCACATTCCAGTGGAGGAAGAAAAACAAAAAACAAGTAAGAAAACAACTTCCAAATATATCAGGAATGGCCAAGCACACAAAGGGGATCAAGAGGGACAGGAACAAGTGTTATATAGATAGAATGAAAAAGAAGGCCTCTGCACTGAACCTGAAGGAGGTGAAGACCACTGAAGGCTCCACAACTGAGCTCTTCAAATGAAAATCAGAAAATTATTCATATTTTAAGACATGCACTGGGGTGCCTGGGTGGCTTAGTTGGTTAAGCGTCCGACTTTCGCTTAGGTCATGATCTC
>NW_024085479.1:0-1233 GCF_003009895.1 Hyaena hyaena | reverse complement strand
TTTTAACTACAGCGATAATAATGGATTTGGGAGTATTCACATTTTCACTTCTTGTATTATTTTGGTAAATTGTGTTTTCTTTCTTTTTTTTTTTTAATGTTTTTTTTTTATTTCTAGGAGAGAGAGAGAGACAGCGTGAGCAGGGGAGGGTCAGAGAGAGAGGGGGGAGTCACAGACTGAAACAGGCCCCAGGCTCCGAGCTGGCAGTCAGCACAGAGCCCGACGCGGGGCTCGAACCCACAAACCACGAGATCACGACCTAAGCGAAAGTCGGAAAGTCAGACGCTTAACCGACTAAGCCCATTTCTTTTAAATCTTAAAGTTTATTGGCATGAAGCAGCTCATATTTCTTTCTTCTGATCTTTTAAATTACTATGTTATATAACCATAATTTTTAATACTTATAAGATATACTGATACACCCTTTTTTATTCCTGCAATTAATAACTTTCACCCTCTCTCTTTTTAAGTCCATCTTGCTAAGAATTTGCCAATTTTAGCAGTCTTTAAAAAAATTTTGGTCTTACATGGAAAAATGCCCAATGTCACTCATCATCAGGGAAATACAAATTAAAACCACAATGAGATACCACCTCACACCAGTCAGAATGGCTAAAATTAACAGCTCAGGAAACAACAGATGTTGGCAAGGATGAGGAGAGAGAGGATCTCTTTTGCACGGCTGGTGGGAATGCAAACTGGTGCAGCCACTCTGGAAAACAGTATGGAGGTTCCTCAAAAAAATAAAAATAGAACTACCCTAACACCCAGCAATTTCACTACTAGGTATTTACCCAATGGATACAGGTGTGCTGTTTCAAAGGGGCCCATGCACCCCAATGTTTATAGCAGCGCTACTGACAATAGCCAAAGTATGGATGGAACTACTTGGATGGAACTAGAGCGTGTTATGCTAAGCGAAATTAGCCAGGCAGGAAGACAAATATCATATGACTTCACTCATATGAGGAATTTAAAATACAAAACAAGATGAACATAAGGGAAGGGAAGCAAAAATAATATAAAAACAAGGAGGGGGAGGGGCGCCTGGGTGGCTTAGTGGGTTAAGCGTCCGACTTTCGCTTAGGTCATGATCTCGCGGTTCGTGGGTTCGAGCCCCGCGTTGGGCTCTGTGCTGTCAGCTCGGAGCCTGGAGCCTGTTTTGGTCTGTGACTCCCTCTCTCTCTGACCCTCCCCTGCTCACGCTGTCTCTCTCTCTCCTAGAAATAAATA
>NW_024085478.1:0-1233 GCF_003009895.1 Hyaena hyaena | reverse complement strand
GGGTGGGGGCCGGGGGGCGGCGGGGGTGGGGGCCGGGGGCGGCAGGGAGAAGACAGGGCAGGTTAAAACACCACGTTCACTACTTTCATCGTGATGCTGCTGCTGTTCTCGACTAAATGCTCACCCAGATTGCAAGCCTTTGGCTACTTTTCAGAGCTCGGAATAAGTTGATTTTTTCCCCATTGTTGGCAGTTTTCTTATTTTTTTTATGAAGGAGAGAATGGGGGGAGGTCCTCCTTCTGGCAATTGCACTGACATTAATCGAGGTACAGTTTTAACTACTGCGGGTATTGTTTCCTCAGGCGATGCCGGGTTAGTGGAGGGGACAGGGAGCGAACGGAGACAGACATGGGCAGCAGCAGGAGTGCGAGCTGCTGCAGCAGGAGAGACAGACTATCCCGCTGGGCCAGCGGCGGGGGTTGGTGGCTCCTGTCTACAGCTGCCCTTGAGCCCGCTCTGCCTTCGCCCGGGCTCTATCTGCCACCAGAGACCGTCGGAGGCCGCGTGGCTCACACAGCAGACACTCCCTTGTCACAGCTCCCGAGGGCGGAAGCGTAGGGTCAGGCGCCCACAGTCGGTTGCTCTGGGGCCTCCCTCCCGGGCCTGCAGGTGCTGCCCTCCCGCCGCCTCTTCGCGCGGCCACCCTTCCACGCACGTCATCCCTGCTGCCCCCGTGTGTCCGTCTTTCTTCCTCCTAAAAGGACACCAGTTGGATGTTGGGTGACCCCCCCCATGGCTTCATTTTAACTCATCAACACGTTCAAGGTCTTATCTCCAAATATAGTCCCTTTCTGAGGCACCAGGGGTTGGTCAGGGCTTCCGCATAAGAATTTTTAAGGGAAGGATGGTCTTGCCCACAAATGGTGTGGGGACAATTGGACATCCGCACGCTAAGCAATGAAGTTGGATCCCCACCTCACACCATACACAGAAATTAACTCGGGATGGGCCCAAGAGCCAAGACTATAAAGCTCTTCATAGAAAATGGGTGTAAGGTCAGTCTTCTTCACCTTAGATGAGGAAATGATTTCCTACGGTATCCAAAGCACAAGCAAGAAAAGAAAAATAGATAAGTTGGGTTTCCAGAAAAGTAAAAACTTTTGTGCTTCAAAGGTGACCATCAAGAAAGTGCAAGGACATAAATAAAACATTAAAAAAAAAAAAAGGGGGGGGCGCCTGGGTGGCTTAGTCGGTTAAGCGTCCGACTTTCGCTTAGGTCATGATCTCGCGGTT
>NW_024085477.1:0-1233 GCF_003009895.1 Hyaena hyaena | reverse complement strand
AGTCATCCCAGAAGAAGAGGGAGAGAAAGGGGCAGAAAACTTAATTGAAGAAATCATAGCTAAAAACTTCCCTAACCTGGAGAAGGAAACAAACAATCAAGTTCAAGAAGCAAAAAAAATTTCAAAAAAAAAAATATTTAAAAAAAAAAAAAAAAAAAAAAGACCACATCCAATGACATTCACACCACAACACATTGTAACTAAAATGTCAAAATTTAAAGATATGGGGAGAATTTTAAAAGCAGCAAGAGAAGGGTGCCTGGATGGCTCTGTTGGTTAGGCATCAACTTTGGCTCAGATCATGATCTCTTGGTCTGTGAGTTCAAGCTCTACTTGGGGTCTGTGCTGACAACTAGTAATCTGGAGCCTGTTTCACATTCTGTCTCCCCCTCTCTCTCTGCCCCTCTGCAGCTTGCACTCTGTCTCTCTCTCTTTCAAATATAAATAAACATTAAAAAAATGTTTTAAATAGAAATTAAAAAATAAAAGCAGTAAGAGAGAAGCAAAATGTTATATACAAGGGAAGCCCCATAAGGCTATCAGCTGCTTTTGTAGCAGAGATTTTGCAGGTCAGAAGGAAAAGGTATAATATACTCAAAATGCTAAAAGGAAAAAAATCTTATAAACAAGAACACTCTACCTGGTAAGATGATCACTCAGAATTGAAGGACAGATGGAGTTTCCCAGACAAATAAAAAGTTAAAGGAGTTCATCACCCCTAAACCAGCCCTACAAGAAATGTTAAAGAGACTTCTCTAAGTGAAAAGAAAGATGATAATTATGAATAAAAAGATATAAAATATGATAACAAATACCTAAAATGTGGAAGGGAGGGAGTAAAAAAGTTTCTTTTGAATGTGTTCAAACTTAAGTGACCGTCAACTTAATATAGACTCAGGATGTTATATGTAAACCTCATGGTAACCACAAACTCAAAACCTATAATAGATACACAAAAAAATAAATAAAAAGAAAGAAAGCCAAATGTAATACTAAAGTCATTAATCACAAGAGAGAACAAAGAACTACGAAAACAACCAGAAAACAATTAATAAAATGCAACAAGTACATACATATCAATAATTTAAATGTAAATGTACTAAATGCCAATCAAAAGACATAGGGTAATGGGATGAATTAAAAAAAAAAAAAAAAAGACCCATCTATATGCTGCCTATAAGAGATTCACTTCATACTTAAAGAGACAGATTGAAAAGACTGGAGGAAAAGATT
>NW_024085476.1:0-1234 GCF_003009895.1 Hyaena hyaena | reverse complement strand
GCTGGATCCTAACCCTAGCCATGGTTCATGCCCTAAGCGGGACCACTCTCTAGGTGTCAGCAAAGAACAGAATGCAGGCTCCGGCCAGACACAGAATGATTCCGTGAGAAGCACAGAGGTTCCCCATGCCATTTCCAAGGCAATGGTGGGGCTCCAGAAGGGGATTCTCATCTCAGTCCCACCCACTGCCCACACACTCGGCTGAACCCCCAGCAAAAATCCTCAGCCTGACATGCACCCTGACCCTCTCCGAACACTCACCCGTCCTGTGGAACCACTGCCCTGTTGTTGTTTCTGATCCTGTCTCAGCCCAGGGCACAACCCTTACCCTAGCCTTGTCTTTGGGCTCAGGTTACCGCCTCTTAGCTCTGAGGAATGACTGGACTTGAGGCTCCTGAGCAGTGCCAAATTCGTCAGAGAGGAAGGTGGAAGATCACTGTGACATTTTCATGTCTGGGATGGAGTTCCAGGAAGGGATCGAGAGCTATAAGACTGTCCCACACATTCGGCCAACCTCTGAACCCAACCTTAAGCCTGACCCACACCCTCACGTGTGCCGTCAACTCATCCGGCCATGGAGATCACTGCAGTGCTGGCAGTTCGCCCCCTGCCACCACCGGGACCCGAACCCTAACCCTAGCCATAGTTCTGGTCCTGAGAAGGTCCACCAAGCAGGTGTGAGCAGAGAAGCGAGCTGGGGCCCTTGACTAGCGCGGAAACGCTCAGCAAGAAAGCCTGATGTTCACTATGACATTTCCATGCGAGGTTTGGGCCTGCAGAAGGAGACCCTGAGCCAAAGCCTCTGCCTGGCCCACAGAGGCAGCCGGCCCTTGAAGCCAGCCCCTAAGCCTCACCCATGCTCTATGAAGCACCCTCCACTCAGCCCTCGGGGGAGAGCCCTGCTTGGCTGTTGGTTCATCCCCTGCCTCCTCCCAGGACCTAAACCTAACCCTAGCCATGAATATGGGCTTAGTTTGAGGCACCATGCCCCTGCTGTGGGCCAGGAATGGAACTGGTGCTCATGGCCATGAGAGACTTCTTCAGCGAGGAAGCCAGAAGTTCCTCGTGGCATTTTCAAGGCCAGGATGGGGCTGCAGAAGCAGATCATAATCCCAAACCTCAGCCTCCCTGAGACTATTGTCCAGGTCCCGAAGCCAAACGCTAAGCCTGACCAGAACTCTAACAAGCACCGTCAACTCAGCCCCCTGAGTGCACGACTATTGTTCAGAGGCTA
>NW_024085475.1:0-1234 GCF_003009895.1 Hyaena hyaena | reverse complement strand
ATTTGGAGAGATAGTTTAAACAATACGAGAACATTTAAACATTGCTCCCGAAATCATGGACAATTTTACACCCATACTTACCAGGCACACCTGACAAAGAGTGGACAGTCTAATCTCAATATTCAGAGGAAGAAAATGTCTCACAAAAACAAGACCATGTGACTTGGCAAAGGTCACAAAGATAGTGAGTGTTGGGAACAGGGATAGAACCCATAATATGATTCCAGACCTCATTCTCTTCACCACTCGGAGAGACAATTCCTTGGAAGTACCGAATGGCTTTTCACAAAATACAAAATACACCAAAGATAGTAACATGTGATTTCCACACACCTGAACTCATACTGAACTGGGTGATTCATGCACAAAAAAAAAAGCATTCACCTGTAATTGCTGACAGGGTTAGCGATGAAGGTCCTGGTGAAGGCACGAAGAGAATCCTGAGACATTCCTTCCACTTCAACAACAAACAACAAATAACAACACCCCTTAGCATTCCACATACTTTACACACTCACACAGCATTCTCCAGTCAGGGTCTGAGTTGATATTCATTCACGCTGAAGGGGACAATTGTTCTCTGGGAGTCAGGGCGTTCTGAATGGGGAAGGCAATCTGTTCCCAGTGACAGGGACCCTACTATGTGCTGGGACCAATGAATACCCATCAAAACTTACAGGTTCAGAGCCCAAGGTCACAGAGTACGGATCTAGGGTGAGAGCTGTCAAATTCCACAGACTGTGTCCCTAATGCCCAAGCTGTGTGGGGCAGACAGGCATAGACCTGGTTCAGACCAGGATGGTGTGAAGGCAGAGTGGGGACAGGAGAACACACCAGGAAGAGGGAGAGAAGGGAAGCCATCAGGGAAGCTGAGAGAGTTCTGAGAGGGAGCCCAACCAGCAGGGAATGGGCAGTGGGGCATCTGAGGAAGAGGTTCTACACACACTCACCTTCCTTGAACACTCCGTTGACAGAGAAGCAGAGCATCATCTCCTAAAAGGGGAGATCCCAGGTGTAAGTCACCTAAACTCCCTACGCACCTGTGACATTCTGGGGGCTGCCCTTGGGGGGAAGCAGGCGCTCACCATCTGGAACCATATGTCCACCACGAAGGAGCTAAGGTCATGCTGAGTTTTGGGCAGCACACAGAGGGAGTGCACGACGTCATGTTTTGTATGCTTCAGCAGCTGAACACGCAGGTCTATGGGGGGCGGAGGAGCAAGTGAAGGTCAGG
>NW_024085474.1:0-1234 GCF_003009895.1 Hyaena hyaena | reverse complement strand
TCTCTCTCTCTCTCTCTCTCTCTCTCTCTCTCTCTCAGAAATAAATAAAAAACATTAATTTTTTTTAAAAAACTAAGAAATTAACATTGGTACATTACTGTTAACTACAGGTTTATTTAGATTTCCTTATTTTTTCTTTATTCAGATTTCACTAATTTTTACCATTAATGTTCTTTTTCTATTCCAGAATCTAGTCCAGGATTCTTCATTGTATTTATTCATCATGTCTTCCTTAGCCTCCTCTGGTTTGTGACAGTTTCTCAGTCTCTCCTTGTTTTTCATGATCTTGACAAATGTAAGAATTGGTCAGTTATTTTGTGGAATGTCATCCTCAATTTGGTCTTGCCCTATGTTTGTCTCACAGTTAGACTAGGGTTTTGAGATGACTCATAATCAACATGACTCAACCCTAGTTACATTAACTTTGATCACCTGGTTAGTGTTCACCAGGCTCTTCATTGCAAAGCTACTATTTTTCCCTTTTGATACTTTGTTTTTTTGGGAGTGAGTCATGCAGTCCAGGGAGCAGAGAGAAAATAGGCTCTGCCTCCTGGAGACAGAAGGATCTATACATATATTTTGGGGATTTCTCTATGGAAGATTTGCCTTTTCTCTGTATTTATCTACTTGATCACTGATATCAGTATGGATTCATTGATATTTATTTATACTTTGGCCTATAACCTAATACTAAGTTATTTTATAGCTCAAAAATTTCCAGATTTGGACATTGGGAACTCTTAAAGGTTGCTTCTAGTGTCCCTTTGACCTGCCCATATCCTTCTGTATTTTGACTGCTTTATTTTTTGGCACCACACAGTGCTCCAGCACTAGAATCAACATTTCATCAAGGAACTGGACACTTTTTTTCCTTAAAATTTTTATTTAAATTCTAGTTAGTTAACATACAGTGTAATATTGTTTTGGACACCTCTTTCGTAAAATCTCCTCAGGTTTGGGGCACAGGTGGCTCAGTCAGTCAGTTGAGCATCCAACTTTGGCTCAGGTCATGATCTCATGGTTCATGAGTTCAAGCCCTGCATCAGGCTGACTGGGATCTTCTGTCCCCCCACCTCTCTGCCCCTCCCTCACTCGCACTCTCTCTCAAAAATAAATAAGCGTTAAAAAAATAAACTCCTCAGATGATTCTTTTTTTTTTTTTTTTAATGTTTTATTTATTTCTAGGAGAGAGACAGAGAGAGACAGCGTGAGCAGGGGAGGGCCAGAGAGAGAG
>NW_024085473.1:0-1234 GCF_003009895.1 Hyaena hyaena | reverse complement strand
CTTGTGGGGATGAGCACTGAGTGTTATGTGGAAACTAATTTGACAATAAACTATTTGAAAAAATAAAAGAATTGCTTCACATTGCATATTCCTATGAGTTAGACATACAATTAAAAGTACTGTAATTCTTTAGAAACTATTTTTCAGTTGTTGGGTTGTGTACTTTTGGAAAATACACTGCTCAGAGATAGGGCCAAGTGGCAATCTTTTCCATATGGTTGCAGAAGTCATTTCCGAGTCTCTGATCTTCTTCCTTATCCTCCAAAATATGTACATATCTTTAATCTTCTTATTTTTTGTTATCTCAGTGGATGAAGAATGGTTTATTATTAGTACATCTGAGTGCAATGTACTTGGCCAGGACAGGGAAGGTGGTCCATGACATGCTGGAGGTCTGAGGGTGGTGCAGGGTGAAGTGTTCCCACAGTGTGTGGGCAAGGATGAAGACACAATGTGTGGAGAACTACAACAATGCCATGTAATTGGGGCTCCTGAGATGCTCACTTGGTTAAGTTCTGACTACAGCTCAGGTCATGATCTCATGGCTTGTGAGTTCAATCCCCTCATCAGGCTCTGTGCTCGTAGTTCAGAGCCAGGAGCCTGCTTTGGATTCTGTGTCTCCTCTCTCTCTGCTCCTCTACTGCTTATGCTCTGTCTCTCTCTGTCTTCCCAAAATAAATAAACATTAATAAGTTTTGAACAAATGACAATGAAATAGAATAAAAGTCAACTGCTTTTAGTCATCACCATGAATGAGCTAGTGTTTCTAGACAATAGCAGGGAACTTGCTCCACCTTGCTGGACATTCTAAATAAATGTTACATTGATCTAGAGCAGGGTGCTCCCAATGGCTTATCCATGACACATCCTGACCACATCCAGGCATTCAGGAGCCCAGACACATGGAGTGTCTTTGGTGGTGCTAGTGGACTTGGGGCTTTACTGGATCTCTGCATTCAATGGCAGACATTCTGGAAAAGTCAAATATTATGGGGACATTGAAAGGAGCTGTTTTTCTGAGGGGTTGGAATGAGGAAGGAAGGAATAGACAGAGCTCTGATTATTTTAAGGGCAGTGAAATTCTTCTGTACTAGAATTCGGGGGGGCGGGTAGTGAACATCACATACATTTCACTGAAGGCAGAGTGTGCAACACCAAGAATGACCCCTAATGTAAACTATGGACTTTGGGTGATAAGAATATGTCCATTGAGGTCCATCAGTTGTAAGCCATG
>NW_024085472.1:0-1234 GCF_003009895.1 Hyaena hyaena | reverse complement strand
CCCTGTGGGGTCTGGGGCTGGAGGTTTGGAGATCAAAGAAAGCTGCTGAGGACGATGAAAGCAGGCCTGAAATGACTTTGTCAGCGCCACACAAACAAGATGAATTCCTTACAGGAAGTCCCTTCCTCAAAGGCATGGAGAAGAGAGCCCCGGGCACCAGAGGAGACTTTATTTCCTGTGATTACTGCCCCCTGACTTTGCTACCAGCCTATCAGGGAACTTTTTCCAGCTGAACCAGCCCTGCAGAAAAGGCCACATAGAGTCAGGAGGCGTGGGACCCAGGTACTTGCAGCTACAAACACAGGGAACTCTGTATGCCAGGCTCTGTATCCACTTACAATACATCCTGTTCCCTCATTCTGCAAACGCAGAGAACTCTGAGTGCCAGCTCTACGCCAGGCTCTGGACTTGCTACATTGCATCTTCTCTCTCATGTATTCCTCACAAGTGGACCTTGAGATCACAGTCACCAGCTTTGCAAGGTTGCTGAGACTTAATGAGATGTTGAAGCTTGCCTGGAGTCATTCAGATGCTACCTGGAGAAACAGAGACTACAACTGAGCTCCATGGAATGGGGGTGACATGTAAATGCATAGGTAGCCTAATTAAATTATTGCTGCAATATGTGGGATTTGCTTTAGTTGGAACAAGATAACACAATGTTCTGAAACTAATATGAAACTAATCATATGGCTGGCATTATCTCCAGCGCATCTCAGCATCCCAGAGAGATAATAACAAACCAACCAACCACCAACCCCCCATTTCTCCAAAACAAAATCAAAAAACAGCACGCTCGCGCGCGCACACACACGCACGCGCACACACACACACACACCAGACCTGGAAACTACAAAGGGAAAAAAAAGGAGTTTTCGTGGGTCACTGTAATGAGAGTAGAATTAAAGAAATCATGCCTTTTCCTTTACAAAAAAAATATAGTCAGTGTAGGTAGATGCCCCCTTAGTGGTCAGAGTCAGAATCATAGCTCTGGAATTCCCAGGCCAGAGGGCTTTGCAAGGGGGAAGGAAGGAGGGAGGCACCTGGGTTCCATTGCATCAGCTAGAACTTTCTGGTATTTTCTACTTCTCTCTGGAATTTTCTACTCTCTGCCCATAATCCCTTCCTGGATCTCCATGCCCTGAGAGAGAAAATTCAGTCCCTGAGAGAGGTGAGGAAAAAATCTGCACATGAGAGTGTGGACATTTGGGTTTAGGGAAGCGTAAGAGAGAAA
>NW_024085471.1:0-1234 GCF_003009895.1 Hyaena hyaena | reverse complement strand
CCCTCCCTCCCTCTCCCTCTCTCTCCCTCTCCCTCTCCCTCTCTCTCTCTCTCTCTCTCTCAGAAATAAATAAAATCTTAAAAAAAAGTTATCAAGTTGTACATTCAGAGTTAGTGAATTTTGTTATATGTAAATTATACTTCAATAAAAATTTAGCAAAGTGCTGCTACTTTTTGGTTAAAAAGGTGTTAAAAGTCCAGAGTTTTAGTGATTTTTATGATTGCGATTGCACCATTAAATAAAAGAAACATCTTACAAACATCACGGTTGCTCCCTCCCCTCCTTTTTTTCTTTTTGCGTCAAAGGCAAACCATACTGTGGTGTTTGTAGTCTTGTGTGTAACAATCTGAATTTCCATTTTTTTTAAACAAGGCTTTTCACATCTTACGTTGCTTTAGAAAATTAAAAATGCATCCTTTGGAGATTTAAACCATATTGTAACCGCTTTTTAAATGCTGTGCATGGAGCTTAATATCCTATGAGAACTGCCAAGCATTTAAAGGTGTTTTTCTAAGGTGGTTTAAACAGTTATTAAAAATTATTCTGAATCATTATGTTGTGCACCTGAAACTAATATAATGCTATATATCAGTTATGCTTCAATTATATATATATATATGTACACACACACACACACACACACATATTTCAAAACATTATTTGGTGCTGCAAATAAAATCTTCCTATCTAGGTCAACTCCCAGATGCTAGATGATTTTGATTTCCTTTCTTAGAAAAATGAATAGCTTTTGAGTGACAAAAACCATGGAGTTTACTCCATGGTAGGGGGTTGGGGGAAGGGATAGAGGTCATGTCTATTTTGTTCAAAAATTGTCATGTTGAGGCCCTGAATAGTACCTCATAGTTAGTAAGTTTCTGTCACATGACTGAGTGAATGAATGAATTCAGATATTAGGAAGCCTGTAATTGGTTTTGGATTTTGAAACATGGTGTAACTCACCAGTAAAGAACAGAAGAGAACTGGGGAAATACATAGCTGTAACTTATTTTTTACTGAGATAACTCCCCAAATTTCCTTTGAGTACCTTGGTCAGTTTCTTAATTTCAAACTCAATTTACTATGGCAAAAGCCAGCTGGACAGTGTATTTTATTTTTATTTTTTATTTATTCCTAGGAGAGAGAGAGAGAGACAGCATGAGCAGGGGAGGGTCAGAGAGAGAGGGAGTCACAGACTGAAACAGGCTCCAGGCTCTGAGCTGGCAGTCAGCACAGA
>NW_024085470.1:0-1234 GCF_003009895.1 Hyaena hyaena | reverse complement strand
GAGTCACAGACTGAAACAGGCTCCAGGCTCTGAGCTGGCAGTCAGCACAGAGCCCGATGCGGGGCTCGAACCCACAAACTGCGAGATCATGACCTAAGTGAAAGTCAGGAGCTTAACTGACTAAGCCACCCAGGCGCTCCTGTATCACACTTTAAATAACAAGTGCCAGAACGTCTGCAGGACAGAATCCTAAGACAGAATGATTGGATCAAAGAGCACATGCATTTCTAATTCTGGTAGTTCTTAACAAACTGCCTTCCATAGGGATTGTAACCAATTTATACCCCCATCAGCCATTACAAACGTGAATTATTTCCCCACAGCCTCACCAAGAGTGTTATCAAATTTTCAGATTTCCCTCATTTGATAAGTAAAAAGAGAATTTTAGTTCTGATTTGTATTTATCTTATTTTGATAATCATATTTTTATATATTCAAGAGCCATTATTTCCCTATCTGATTACTGCCTTTCTTGAAACAGTCTCCACTTACAGCTTCTGTGCTATAACCCTCCTCAAGTGACTTTTCTCTTACTTGCTTAGCTAACAGTCCTTTTCCTTATTCAAAAGCTACATCTTCCAATATCTAACCTCTACATGTTGGATTTCTTTCTTTTCTTTTTTTAATGTTTATTTACTTACTTTGATAGAGAGAACACACATGTATAAGCAAGGAAGGGGTAGAGAGAGAGAGGGAGAGAGAGAATCCCATGCAGGCTCCACGCTCTCACAACCATGAGATCATGAACAGAGCCGAAATCAAGAGTCAGATGCTTAACCAGCTGAGCCACCCAGGTGCCTCTGTAAATGTTGAAATTTCTAAGTGTTGGATTCTGCAACCTTTTTTTGTTACTCTTTCTTCTATACGATCTCTTTTATTACTCTGACTTTAAATACTTTCTATATTCTGGTGATTCCCAAATTTTTATATTAAAATCATCTATTCTAAGGTTTTCTTGATATCTCCATTTGGACATTTTGCAAGCATTTCAAACTTAACACAGCCAAAAAAGAAATTGTTTTTCTCTCTCTTATTTCTATAAATGGTATGACTATCCATCTAGTTGCTTTAATTGGAAATATGGGTGTCATTACTGAGTCTCCTCCATCACTACAAACCCCCAATCTACCAGAAAATCCTGTTTCTTTTTTTTCTTAAGTCTATTTATTTATTTTCAGAGAGAATGCAAGCAGGGGAGCAGCAGAGAGAGAGGGAGAGACAGAATCTGAAGCAG
>NW_024085469.1:0-1235 GCF_003009895.1 Hyaena hyaena | reverse complement strand
TGGGTGGCTCAGTTGGTTGGGGATCCAATTTTTGGCTTTGTCTCAGGTAATGATCTCACAGCTCCTAAGAATAAGCCCCCCATTGGGTTCTGTGATGACAGCGTGGGGCCTGGGATTCTTTGTCTCCCTCTCTCTCTGCCCCTCTCCCACTTGCTCTCTATCTCCCTCACAAAATAAATTTAAAAAATAAAAATAAACTTAAAAGGAAAGGGAACACTTATACATTGTTAATAAAAATGTAAGTTGGCACAGCCATTATGAAATACAGTATGGAGTTTCCTGAAAAAATTAGAATACCATATAATCCAGCAATCCCAATCTGGGTAGATGTTCAAAGGAAATCAAATCACTGTCTCAAAGAGATACTGCACTTTCATGTTTATTGCAGCAATTGTCAAAGCCAAGATACAGAAACAATCTAAGTGGCCATTGATAGATGAATGGATAAAGAAAATATGGCAGATATAGAATGGAATATTATTCAGCCTTTAAGAAGGAAGGAAATTCTGCCACTTGTGACAATGTGGATAAGCTTAGGAGACATTATGCGAAGTGAAATAAGCCAGATACAGAAAGAAAAATACGGTATAATCATTTATATGTGGAACCTAAAAAGAGTCAAACTGATAGTAAGAATACATTGGTGGTTACCAGGGTCTGAGGGTTTGCTGAATTGAAGAGATGTTGATCAAAGAGTGCAAATCTTCAGTTATAAAATGAATTAATTCTGGAACATAATTTACAGTATGATAGCTATAGTTAATAACACATTGTATACTTGAAATTTCCTAAGAGAGTAGATCTCAATCATTCTAATGTCAAAAAAAGTATAACTATGGGAGCATATGGATATGTTAATTAGCTTGATTATGGTCAATATTTCACAATGTATACCTATATCAAAACATCATGTAGTATAGTTTAGATATATACAGTTTTTATTTGTCAGTCATATTTCAGTTGGGCAAGGGGAAAAAGAAGAATTAACATCAGTTTTTCAAGAACTCTTCCAAAAATAAGAGGCAACATTTCCCAACTCATTCTCTGAGGCCCTAATAACCAAAACCAGACAAAGACAATACAAAAAAAAAAAAAAAAAAAACAATATACTAATAATCCTTATGAATACAGACACAAAAAATCTCAACAAAGTACTAGAAAAATGAATCCACTAACATACAAAAAGGATTATACACTATGACCAAGTGGGATTTATCCCAGGAATGCAAGGTTGA
>NW_024085468.1:0-1235 GCF_003009895.1 Hyaena hyaena | reverse complement strand
GCAACAACTAATCTATTCTCCATTTCTATAATTTTGTCATTTTAAGAATGTCATATAAATAGAATCATAGGATATGTAACTATTGGAGATTGGCTTGGCCCCCCCCCCCCCCCCCCCCGCCACCTCATAATTCTCTAGAGATTCATCCAGGTTGCTGCATGTATCAACAGTTTGTTCCTCTTTAGTACTGAATAGTATTTCTGGTATGGATGCATCACAATTTCTTTAACCATTCACTGATAGAAGGGTATCAAGGTTATTTTCCTTTTTTTTTTCAAGGTTATTTTCAATTGGGGGCCATTACAAAGAAAGCTGCTATAAATATTTATATTAGGTTTTTATGTGAACATAACCTTCACTAGGATAAATGCTGTGTTGAGTAACACTTACATGTTCAGTTTATTAAGAAAGTGCCAAACTGTTTTTCAATGACTGTATTACTTACATTGCCATGAGCAATGTATGATTGATCCAGATTCTCCAGCAGTGTCATCAACATTTGATGTTGTCACTGTTTTAATTTAGCCATTCTAGTAGCTTTATAGTGATATCTCATTATAGTATTAATTTACATATCCCTAATGGTTAATGACGTTGAACATCTTTTCATGTGCTTATTTGCCATCTGTGTATGATTTTTGGTAAAATGTCTCTTTAAGTCTTTTCTCTCTTTTCCAATTGACTGTTTGATTTCTTTTTCTGTTGAGTTTTAGTAATTCATTACACAGTGTAGACACTAGATATATCAAATATGTGGTTTACAAATATTTTCTACCAGTATGTAGGTTATAACAGGGCCTTTCCTAGAGCAAAAGTTTTTAATTTTGATGAAATCCAGTTAATTCTTCCTTTATAGATCATGCTTTTGCTGTTAAGTCTAAAAGTCCTAGATCCTGAGGACTTTTTTATGCTTTTTTCTAAAAGTTTTATACTTTCACATGTAAATTCATGATCCACTTTAAATTAATTTGTGTATAATGTGAAGCTTAGATTCATGCTCATTTTTTTAAAAACCTATGGGTGTCTAATTGCTCCATGAACATTTGTTAAAAAGGGTATCTTTCCCCCATTAAATTGCTTTTACATCTTTGTCAAAAACCAGTTGGGCACATTTTTTTTCTTTCATAGTTTATTGTCAACTTGGTTTCCATGTAACACCCAGTTCTCATCCCAACAAGTGCCTTCCTCCATTCCCATCACCCCCTTCCCCTCTCCCGCACCCCCATCAGCCCTCA
>NW_024085467.1:0-1235 GCF_003009895.1 Hyaena hyaena | reverse complement strand
GGGAGATGGGGTTGGATTGATGAAGTTTTAGACTTTCACATTTTTTAAAATATTTTTATTTATTTATTTATTTCTAGGAGAGAGAGAGAGAGAGAGAGAGAGAGACAGCGTGAGCAGTGGAGGGTCAGAGAGAGAGGGAGATACAGAATCCGAAACAGGCTCCAGGCTCTGAGCTGGCAGTCAGCACAGAGCCCGACACGGGGCTCGAACCCACGAACCGCGAGATCATGACCCAAGCGAAAGTAGGACGCTTAACCGACTAAGCCACCCAGGTGCCCCTAGACTTTCACATTTTAAATTACTTTTCTTTCAAAAAATAATTGATGCATGAGGCACCAAAGAAGAAAAAACCTTCCCATCTCTGACCCAGCCACCCACCTCTCATCTCTCCCAGTAGTCCTTTCCATGGCCTTAGAGGCCTTGGGTTTGAAGATGGCATTCATTAATGGATATTTATTGAGAATCTACTCTACACCAGGGGCATAAATACTAACTACTGGAGACCTGACAAAGATACACTCTCTACCCTTAGCCTATAGCCTAAGACAAAAGAAAGGTCTTAAGGTTTGTTTCACAAATGCGAGGCAAAATTGGTATCAAAGTAAATGGGGGAGTTTCAATGCAAAAATATTCGCATTCTCTTTAATATATCTTGAGAGTACAGAGCATGATAGTCAACATTAGCATGTTTTGAGCCACGCAAACATACATTTTTGAAGGAATTTTCTATTCTGAATATTAGTAAATATATGTAAGAAAAAAAACTAATGAATAAGTCATGGGGATGTAATGTACGGCATAATGACTATAGTTAATAACACATATTGCATATTTGAAAGTAACTAGGAGAGGGGGTCTTGGAAGTTCTTACCACAAGAAAAAAATGTTTGTAACTAATCATGGTGACATGTTAGCTGGACTATTGTGGTGATCATTTTGCAATGTATACAAATACCTGATCATTACACTACATACGTGAAATTAATACCATGCCATCTGTCAATTATACCTCAATAAAGTAATAATTTTTTGAAAGAAAAAGTCACTTTTTTAACTTTCAGGTGTTTCTTTGAATTTTATTCCAAGGGCTTGCATTACCTATTCAAAAAATACATATATTTTTTAATTAGGGCACAGATTTTTTTTTTTTTACAAATATTTTATTGTCAAATTAGTTTCCACATAACACTCAGTGCTCATCCCCAAAGTGCCCTCATCCATGCCCATCCCCCCCT
>NW_024085466.1:0-1236 GCF_003009895.1 Hyaena hyaena | reverse complement strand
AAAAAAAAAAAATTAAAAAAAGACCTCATGTCAGGATCAAATGTAATAATAAACTTATGTGAAATTGAGTGCTATCTATCACTTTCTAGGTATTTGAGCTTTATGCTTAGAATCACTATTAACATAGGATTAATTATAATGGTTTCTTCTTAAGGAGTAAGAAGTCTAGAATTAATGACGCTAAATTTCATATAACTTACATACCTGTAAATAGTAACTTCAGTCTTGATATTGAAATCATTCATTATCAAGAGCTGTGATACATTTTCTCAAAATTATGAAAATGCTATTCCATGCTTTAGTTTGCTCATTTTCAAAAGGGGAATAAGTCTCCCTTGTTAGTTTATTGTGAATATTAAAGTAATAAAGCATGTAAATGTATTTATAAACAGAAAAAAGGTATACAAGTCCTCTTAGCTATTATTCACGATTTTGGAAAATGCATTTTGATAAGCAATGAAATAAACTGTTTTTTAACCTTTTGTACCATTTCTTTTATTTCACAATTTTTTTTGAAATGTCTATTTTAGGTTCACAGCAAAATTGAGTGGAAGACACACAGTTCCCATATATCCTCTGCTCTCACACAGGTATAACCTCTCCCACTGCTGGCATCCTATGCCACAGTGGTTCATTTGTCACAGCCAAGGAACCTATACTGAATGACGCTATCACCAAAATTCACAGTTTACGCTAGAGTCCGCTCTTGGTGGTGTACATTTTTTGGAACTGTATGTGGCAACTGTATGATGACATATATCCAACATTGTAGTGTCATCCAGACTGATTTCATTGTCCTAAAAAATCTTCTCTGTTCTGCCTGTTCTCCCTCTCTCTCCTCAGGCAATACTGTTTTCGTAGTTTTCTTTTCCAGAATGTCATGTAGTGGGGAACCTATAGTATATAGCCTTTTCGGATTGACTTCCTTCCGTTAGTAATATGCATTTAAGTTTCCTCCATGTCTTTTCATGCTTGATAGCTCATTTCTGTTTAGTACTGAATAGTATTCCATTGTCTGGATGTGCCGATGTCTATCCATTCACCTTCTTTTTTTTTTTTTTTTTTTTTTTTTTTTTTTTTTTTTTTTTTTTTAATGTTTTATTTATTTCTAGGAGAGAGAGAAAGAGACAGTGTGAGCAGGAGAGGATCAGAGAGAGAGGGAGTCACAGACTGAAACAGGCTCCAGGCTCTGAGCTGGCAGTCAGCACAGAGCCCGACGCGGGGCTCAAACCCACA
>NW_024085465.1:0-1236 GCF_003009895.1 Hyaena hyaena | reverse complement strand
TCGTGGGTTCGAGCCCCGCGTCGGGCTCTGTGCTGACTGCCAGCTCAGAGCCTGGAGCCTGTTTCAGTCTGTGACTCCCTCTCTCTCTGATCCTCTCCTGCTCACACTGTCTCTTTCTCTCTCTCCTAGAAATAAATAAAACATTAAAAAAAAAAAAAAAAAAAAAAAAAAAAAAAAAAAAAAAAAAAAAGAAGGTGAATGGATAGACATCGGCACATCCAGACAATGGAATACTATTCAGTACTAAACAGAAATGAGCTATCAAGCATGAAAAGACATGGAGGAAACTTAAATGCATATTACTAACGGAAGGAAGTCAATCCGAAAAGGCTATATACTATAGGTTCCCCACTACATGACATTCTGGAAAAGAAAACTACGAAAACAGTATTGCCTGAGGAGAGAGAGGGAGAACAGGCAGAACAGAGAAGATTTTTTAGGACAATGAAATCAGTCTGGATGACACTACAATGTTGGATATATGTCATCATACAGTTGCCACATACAGTTCCAAAAAATGTACACCACCAAGAGCGGACTCTAGCGTAAACTGTGAATTTTGGTGATAGCGTCATTCAGTATAGGTTCCTTGGCTGTGACAAATGAACCACTGTGGCATAGGATGCCAGCAGTGGGAGAGGTTATACCTGTGTGAGAGCAGAGGATATATGGGAACTGTGTGTCTTCCACTCAATTTTGCTGTGAACCTAAAATAGACATTTCAAAAAAAATTGTGAAATAAAAGAAATGGTACAAAAGGTTAAAAAACAGTTTATTTCATTGCTTATCAAAATGCATTTTCCAAAATCGTGAATAATAGCTAAGAGGACTTGTATACCTTTTTTCTGTTTATAAATACATTTACATGCTTTATTACTTTAATATTCACAATAAACTAACAAGGGAGACTTATTCCCCTTTTGAAAATGAGCAAACTAAAGCATGGAATAGCATTTTCATAATTTTGAGAAAATGTATCACAGCTCTTGATAATGAATGATTTCAATATCAAGACTGAAGTTACTATTTACAGGTATGTAAGTTATATGAAATTTAGCGTCATTAATTCTAGACTTCTTACTCCTTAAGAAGAAACCATTATAATTAATCCTATGTTAATAGTGATTCTAAGCATAAAGCTCAAATACCTAGAAAGTGATAGATAGCACTCAATTTCACATAAGTTTATTATTACATTTGATCCTGACATGAGGTCTTTTTTTAATTTTTTTTTTT
>NW_024085464.1:0-1236 GCF_003009895.1 Hyaena hyaena | reverse complement strand
AGGAAGGTGTTGGCTCTGGTTGGCACCGAAAACCACCCACAGCCGGTGTTGTGGGCAAATACTGCTATTTAGCAGAGACATCAATACAATTGCAGTAAAGCTCAGTCCCCACACGATGGCCATGGCTGACATCACCATAAGTTTCTACACATACCTGAGAGAGGTAGGAGAGGACGGCCTTGCTCAGTTCCCTGTTCTGAGTTGTGAACATGTTAATATGCTGTGCTCATTCGTGTGCTGTGATGGGGCTAAAAATTGTGTGGCGTGTTGTTTGGGGCAGATCTTACAACAGGTGTGGGGTTTATTTTGGAGCATGCCTTTTGAGGTCTGGTGGAAGTTTCCCTGCAGGACCCATGGCTGCTATGAAGAAAAGGACCCTTCCAGGCTCAATCCAAGGCTAAACGTGGCTATATCCCAGTCTCATCACAGCCTCTTCCCTGACTCTCCCTGGTTATTGAGTGCTAGGGGTTTGTTTCTCAGGTTATGTGCCTTGTACGTCAATGGCAAGAAAGACCAAATCCCTTGTGCTCATTTCATTAAAAGGGCTAACCAAGCCTTGATGTATGGCAATGGCAAAGGGAGAGAAGTGCCAGTTTGAAGGGAAAATGGTTAAAAAGGGCAAGGTAAGAAACAGGAACCTGGGTGGTTCAGTCAGTTAAGTGCAAGTCTTTAACTGCGGTCATGATCGCACGGTTTGTGAGTTTGAGGCACATGTCGGGCTCTTCACTGGCAGCTTACACCTTGAGTCTGCTTCAGATTCTGTGTCTTCCTCTCTTTCTCTGCCTCCACCCCTCCCCAACTCGTGATGCATCTCTTTCTCTCTCTTAAAAATCAATATAGTTTAAATATTGGAAAAAAAGCAACGAGAAGAAAAGGTGATTACAAAAATAGCCCCCTCAAAGCCCATGGACACAATTTCATTGACAGGATGTCTGCAAATTCTGAAAGGAACAAATGAGATTCCTAACCTATCTCCCATTCCTTTCTGGTGACTGTCCAGATTCAGGTTGCCAGTAGGACTGCTCAGGAATTATTCCAGGAGCTTTGCTTTGCTCTACAGGAGTCATGGACACAACTCTATGGAGATGGATGGTGAAAGGATATCTCTCGTGGGGCAGCTCAGGATGAACTAGTTTCTAGTGATGTGAACATGAGGTGGGCGTGTGCATCTGGGTGAAAAGTAATTATGGACTGTGCTGCTGCTTGGTGTCCTCCTGGGGGACAACGGATGGCACA
>NW_024085463.1:0-1237 GCF_003009895.1 Hyaena hyaena | reverse complement strand
TATTCTGTGCTCATCAAGATGAATGGACTCTTAATATCCTTTTCTATTTTACTCATTAACCTAACCATCTCCCCTCCAACAACCAAAAGGTTTTTTCTCTTATTTAAGTGTGTCTAATATTGTCTCTTTTTTACTTATTAGTTTTATTTCTTAAATTCCACAAAGCAGTGAAATTGAATGGTACTTGTCATTCTCTGACTGACGTATTTAATTTAGCATTATACTCTCTAGGTCCACCCATGTTGTTGCAAATGTCAGGGTCTCATTCTTTTTTATGCGTGAGTAACATTCCAGTGTGTATGTGTGTACACACACATAAATACAATACATATTTATACATATATAAATGTGTTTATGTATAATTTATATATATATGTATAAATTTATATAATACATGTGAATATATAATACATATACATATATAATATATAATGCCTAATGAATATATATAATACATATAATTTATGTGTGTGTATAAATTACACATATACGCACATTATATATATATATATATATATATAAATGATGGACACTTGGATTTCTTTCATACTTCAGCTATTTTAATAATGCTGTAATAAAGAGAGAGGTACATATATATCTTTTTAAATTGGTGTTCTATTTTTCATTGTTTAAATACCCAGCAATGGAATTACTGGATCATATGGTAATTCTATTTTCAATCTTTTGAAGAGCCTCTATATCTTTTTTCTCAGTGATTGTAACAATTTGTATTTCTATTAATAGTACATAAGAGTTCCCTTTTCTCCACATCCTCACCAACACTTGCTATTATTTTATTTAAGCTATTCTGGCAGGTGTAATGTGATATTTCATTGTGATTTTGATTTGCATTTTCCTGATGTATGTGTCTGTTGACCATCTGTTTGTATTCTTTTTTAAAAGGTTTTAATGTTTTTTGTTTATTTCTGAGAGAGACAGCATGAGTAGAGGAGGATCAGAGAGAGGGAGACACATAATACAAAACACCCTCTAGGCTCTGAGGTGCCTGTCAACACAGAGCCTGACGTGGGGCTCGAACCCCTGAACCGTGAGATCATGAGCTGAGCCAAAGTTAGACATTTAACTGACTGAGCCACTCAGGAGCCCCTGTTTGTCTTCTTTGTAAAAATGTCTATTCAAGGCTTCTTCCCATTTTTTATTGAATTTTCTTAATTGTTGGGTTATATAAGTTATTCATATATTTTGGATATCAACTCCTTATCAGATATATATTTGC
>NW_024085462.1:0-1237 GCF_003009895.1 Hyaena hyaena | reverse complement strand
CTGTATGACAGTCCATCATGTACGTGTACCACTTTTTCCTTATCCATTCATCTACTAATGGGCACTTAAGGTTGCTTCCATATCATGGCTATTGTAAATAGTGCTGCAGTAAACATAAGCGTGTGTGTATCTTTTCTAGTCAGTGTTTTCCTTTTCCCTGGGTAAATATCAATATTGGTACTATTGGGTCATATGGTATTTCTATTTTTAACTTTTTTGTGTAAATACCATACTGTATTCCCCAGCGGCTGTACCAATTTACGTTCCCAACAATGGTGCATGACCTTCTGCTTTCCTTGTATCCTCACCAACGCTTGCTTTATATGTTCTTGATTTTAGCCATTCTAACAGGCATGAGATGGTATCACGTTGCAGTTTTGATTTGCATTTCCCTGATGATGAGTGATGTTGAGCATCTTATCTTTTCATGTGTCTGCTGGCCATCTGTAGGACTTCTTTGGGAAAATGTCTTTTCAGGTCCTCTGTGCATTTCTTAGTTGGATTGTTTTTTTGGTGTTTGTTGGTGTTGAATTGTAGGAGTTCTTTTTATAGTTTAGATATTAACTCCTACCAGATATATCATTTGCAAATACCTTCTCCCATTCAGTAGGTTGTGTTTTGTTTTCTTGATGGTATGCTTTGCTGTGCAAAAGCAGTTTATGAGAGGTGAGAGACCTGTATTCTGAAAACTATACAACACTGATGAAATTGAAGATAACACAAATGGAATGATATTCCATGCTCATGGGTTGGAATGATTAGCATTGTTGTGACATCCATATTATCCAAAGCAATCTATAGATTCAATGCAATTGCTATCTTAATAGCATTTTTTTGAAAACTAGGATAATCCTAAAATATGTATGGAACCACAGAAGACCTCAAATAGCCAAAGCAATAATGAGAAAGAAGAACAAAGCTGGAGGCAGCACAATCCCAGATTTGGAGATATACTATACAGCTGTAGTGATCAAAACAGCACGGCACTACATCAAAAACAGACACATAGCTCAACGGAGCAGAATAGAGGCTTCAGAAATAAACCCACATGTAGATGATCAATGAATCTATGACAAAGGAGACAAGGATATAGAAGAGCGAAAGTCAGTCTGTTCAATAAATTCTGCTGGGAAAACTAGACATATAAAAGAATTAAGCTGGACTACTTTATAACACCATACACAAAAGTAAACTCAAAATGGATTAAAGCTCTAAATCCATACAATTCCTAGAAGTA
>NW_024085461.1:0-1237 GCF_003009895.1 Hyaena hyaena | reverse complement strand
AAAAAAAAAAAAAAAAAAAAAAAAAGTACCCAAAGGCTAAAGATTTTTTCTTTCTGAAAAAAGCTTTCTGATTTAAGATTGATTCCAATAGATAATAAACATAAGTTACCAACAAAAAAATTTTTTTTTCAGATCAGCCTAGAACCTTGCAGAACATGAGTTTCCTGTTTTCCCTGGTGGGACGGAGGTGGGGGACAAGAAAAGAGGAGGGAACGGAGTCCCTGCACATTGAAAGAGGGTCTCTGCTGAATATTCACTGGCGTTTCCAGGCTTCTTCCCATCCAAATTTTTGAAATGTGCCCACTTAGTTCAGAGTAAAAGCAAAAACTATAGCCTATCCTTCTTAAAAATACTGTGTTTTGCACACAAACATTCATTGCTTTAAGAACATTAAAAAAATGACAGCCTGAAGTCCTTAAAATGTGTATGTGGGCATGACGCAATACATGTATATATACACACAGGTACGCATCTGCACAAGCAATGTATATATACACATACAAGCATGTCGTGTTCCATGAATCCGGTTGAACTTGATATCCGACAGTGTACAACTACTGTACATCCAGTATGAAATGTCCTGTTTCATGGATGTCAAAGGAGTCAAAACCCAGACTTCTCAGGTCTTGGAAGCCTGAACACAATCCACCCTACTCCACCTTAAATCCCAACCCCTGACTCACTGATGGTGAATGATACCAACCACAGACAGACTGTTTAAAGGCTCACACAAATGTCTTTGGTGTATGTGTCTATTTTTTTAAGGTACAAAATAATAATAATAATTATAATTATAATAATAAAAATAGCTATTTTGTGTGCTGTAGCAGTTCTTTTATAGCTCACATTAAGTGCAGCTCTTAACCCCCCCACCCCCACCCACAGAAAATACTTGTTAAATAAGGGATTAGACAGGTCAAACACCATTGTAGTGCAAATAGTAAACGATAAAAAAAAAACAACATTTACAAAATATAGAAATGTTTGGATCCAACAGATGGACAAACATATTCCTTTCAAGTATCTCTCCTTGAAGAAAATAAAAATTAATCAGGTTACTTCCAATACAAAAAAGTCTCTCTTTTTGTTCTCTCTCAGGTAAACAGTTTCAAACCTATTAGGTTGCATAGTTCTAAGATCATAAGCACCTTAACGAAATGTGACTTGGTATTCTTTGTTCCTTGATTTTTCTCTCTTCCATTCTTGTTCTCAATTTGTGTTTTTTTTTTTTTTTTTT
>NW_024085460.1:0-1237 GCF_003009895.1 Hyaena hyaena | reverse complement strand
GCCTGTATTCTGCATTTTGCTTTCATTCTTTCCAAAAACTATTGTTATTCCAAATTTTGCTACCATTCAAGGAATAAGTGTATTAAAATAGTTGAGAGTAACAATTTATATGTGCCAAATCTATATTTTCAGCACCTTAAATGGGGGTAGGAGCTTGAGGAAAAGACTTACGTGCATTATGGAAAATAATAAAGCCAATTTCTCTTTCCCAGCAACAAAAGACAAAGAAAAGAAAGAAAACTCAAGTCTGCAGCTTCATCTTCATCCCATAAAATTCTATTCCATTTTACATCTTAAAAAAAGACAAAGAAGTGAGAAAAAGTAAAAATCTGTTTTTCTTACCTAGGTGATTCTCTTCAATTGTCATATTTGGAGTGTTCGTGAGCATCGCCCTTGCACTGCTGTACTTCATTTCACTGCACTTTCATACCTCCTACTTCAAACAAAGTTCATCATCAGCACTGATGTCTAAAAATAACTGGATCTCACCCATAGTCACTGAAGACTTTGCCATACGGTTTGTATTTTATATCTCTACTTGCATCGCTGCTATATTAATAGATGACTTTGAAAACTATACGGATAGACCCTTTCCAACCCACTGGCCATTCATCATTCCCAGTTTCCTTCCTCCAAAGACAAATTCACTACACTGTACATCACCTCACATACATTTATCATCATCTACAACTGTACCTCCTCTGAAAACGTAAATTCCAAAGAAACTGCATCATGGATATAGCATCCTTTTCCCCTCTCATACTCTAACACACAGCATTAATTCATCCTCTCTAGATAAATAGATTTTATGAGACATCACTCCAAACTTTTCTTCATCAGCATACCCAAATCTCTCATTCCATTTGCTTTTGTAGGGACCAAGAAGAGGCTGCCCCAAGATGGGCCACTTTGGCATGAATATTACTCTGAGCTGAAGATTATCAAGACCCTACAGCCTCAAGAGAACTTTTTGTCCCTCCTTTAAGTACATACAATAATCTAAACTGGGGGCTTTTCCCAGAATATGGGTTATTATCAGCAATAAATTTTATCTGAGTGACCTATCTGTATGGCAGATACCTAATTACTATACATCTGTTCTTCTTATTGCCCTGTGAGCTGCATTCTTCCCTCTGAGGTCCCAGACCCCTAACACCTTCTCTTTAGCTAGGGATGGCTTCTAGACTTCATTGTACCTGACTGTCTTTGGAATTTCCATGTTTGTATGGATTCCCTG
>NW_024085459.1:0-1237 GCF_003009895.1 Hyaena hyaena | reverse complement strand
CCCCCCCCCTTTCCCTCTCTCTCGTTCTCTCTCTTTCTCTCCCTCTGTGTGTGTCTGTGTGTCTGTCTCTGCCTCTAAAATATGAATAACTGTGAAACCATTTTCAAAAGGACATGGGACATACCCTCTATAGGAATATTGATACCTTTGTCTTGGACTCTGTTTGTTCTGGTCTTGCTTTCGGGTTCGTTGGCCTCTGTCACTCTTTCCCATCTAGTTTGCTTCTGGCACCAAGATGACAAAAGAGCTGTGCCAACAAACCACAGCATCATCAGATCCTCATAGTGTCTTCTTTTCTGACATTGCAGAGTACCCTGCTGGAAAATGAAAGCGGTATGTATTCTGGAGTCACTCTCTTGGTAAGGGGAAAGGTGGGATTTCCTTGCAGGCTTACTGTGCAGAGTCACCCTGATTCAGCTGGTGTGGGTCTGAGAAGAAGGACACTGCATTCCAAAGGGGTTCCTCAGGAAAAGGCCTATGGTTACATGGTAGCCACCTTGGAAGCAGCGGTACTCACATCAGGTGGTGTAGGTTTGTGTACAGGGAGCTAGGTGTTTCTACATGTGAATCCATGTGATGTAACTCTAAGTGCTCGTGTGTGTGTGTGTGTGTTTGTGTGAGAGAGTGCACGCATGCACATGCGTGTGTTTGGTGTACGATGTGTTTCCCTGGATGTATAGAGACTTCCCTAAGCATCACTCTTAAACGTGTCGACTATCTCACTACAAAATCCCATCACCATTACGTCATGAGGAATTATGCGTATTAAAATGAATCAAAAATTGGCATGTAAATGTGTTCATTGTACGCCCAACACATGTGCATGTACAAGGGAAACAAATATCACACCGTACAGTATTTGTCACAGAGGCAGTGACAATAGGACCTCACTTCCTGGTAGATCTCGTTGCACGATTGGTCATGGTACATCAGTCTTGCCACTTTTCTCACATACAGCCCTCTCCATCTGAGGCTCCACGGTGAGGCTTCCCAACGTCACTCTAGTCACAGAGTGCTGGTACAGGGCTTCTTTCTTCTGAAAGCAGCTTTCTTTTGAGCCACGTGCCTATCCCGATCTGGTGGGAATTGGAGAATCAGGAACTTCTAGGACTAGGCAGGGAGACTCACTCCTTTCTCCACCTTCTTAGAATGGGATCTTACAGTTCTCTGCAGATCCTGCTGCTGAGAAGAAAGCGGCCTTTCTCAGATGGAAAATCTAGCACCCACCACTGACCCT